>NW_025536168.1:0-67066 GCF_020615455.1 Coregonus clupeaformis
TTTGTTCTTAGGGTGTGTTTGTATTGCTTCAGAGCTTCCCCATAATGGAAGGCATATATTTTTGTTGTCTGGATCTCTGTGTTATTGATTAGATATATTTCTCAATGACTTCCTTTAGATTTTTGCAATCATTATCAAAACATTTTTTTAAATTATCTATTCTTTTGGTTTGCTCTTATGTTTCTTTAGATTAGCCAAGGAGGCTAATTTGTAAAAAATATTGTTTATTTTTCCAAACGGCCAAATGTACACCTTCTTTGCAGAATGTTAAGGCTAAAAAGTTGTCTAGGAGGGATTGTATTTTTTGGCTACTAATTGCTTGTTGGTAGATTTCTGGTGGGTAGGGAGCGTTGGGCCAGTAACCCAAAGGTTGCTGGATCAAATCCCTGAGTTGACAAGGTAAAAATATGTCGTTCTGCCCCGAGGCGAGGCAGTTAACCCACTGTTCCCCGGGAAGCGCCGATGACGTGATGTTGATTACAGCGCAGCCTCCGCACCTTTCTGATTCAGAGGTTGGGTTAAATGCGGAAGACACATTTCAGTTGAATGCATTCCCAGTGCACAACTGACTAGGTATCCCCCCTTTCCCTTTCCTTCCGAACTGTTTGCACTCCATTTATAGGCCTGTTTAGTAGCATGTAATTTATTGGGCCATGATTGCTTCATGGTTGGGTTCCGCTCTTCGAGATACCACTGTGTGATTTTACTGTGGTCTGAGAGAGGTGTTAATGGGCTGACTGTGAAGGCTCTGAAAGACTGGGTTGAGGTCAGTGATAAAGTAGTCTAAAGTACTTCTGCCATGGGATGAGCTGTAGGTGTACCTACCAAAAGAGTCCCCCTCTTAGCCTACCATTGACTATGTTCAGACCCCAGTGTTCGACAGAGCTGCAGGAGTTGTGCTCCATTTTGTTTTTCACTGTGTCATAGTTGTTTCTGGGGGGTATGTGGGGAAGGAAAAGGTTGTTGCTTCCCCGTTAGGTGTTTATCCCCATGACTGTTAATAGTGTCTGGGTTTTGCGTCTGCTGTTCTAGCATTCAGGTCTCTTACAGACCAGTCACATTGCGCCTTGGGCCTGAAAGTGACTAATATTTAGGCTTGGGCATGTATACCGTATATACCTTTATACACGGGGTATTTTGGAAATAGCCACTGGATAGTTTTTCAATAGCGCCCAACATTATTTATTTGAAGTTTTTCAATACATTTTAATATTTGTAGCTTTTTTTTGAAGTAAATACCTACAGTCAACTTGTGCAATGTGTTAGGGAGATAAAGCAGATGGTGCTCTTCATTTCACCAGTCACATTATTTTACATTATGAAGCTTACGTAGTTCCCCAGAACAGTTGGGCCAGTCATGTTTGTTTGTAAATAGCACAACGAGAAAAGCGGAGCAGCTGTGTCTTGACAGGGGTCGCATTTCATATTGAAAGTAAACCTTTTTGTTGCTTCAATAGAGTGATCAGGGCACGTATAACTATACTTTTCCCTTTACAGAAATACATTGGTGCAACACATTCGGCAGAAAAATAATTCTTTATTTTCATCAGATGACAACAGAAATGCAACACTATTTGGCTGGCATGCCACACAAGTAAATGAGCTTACAATGAAAAAAGCAAGGTCTTTTTTTGCAAAAACGATGCAAAGGCCATCATATTTCTAATGTTTAGGCCTATCATAGAAAGAATGTAGACAGCTACATTTCCTAATGTTTTTTGCTTAGTTAATTTATTGAGAAGAAATAAAGGCGGCTACACCAGAGAAAAGTACAGGGAAAAGTAGCTCCACATCAGTCAGAGCGCTGTCTGCTGATAGAATGCCCGTTCCTGAATTCTCATCCGAGTTTAGAAGTGCAACTGAAGCACAAAATTAGTCTGATGCCGAGGCAGAAATTACAATAAGAAGCATTTAGATATGCATTTACAAACGCAGCAAGATATTTCTTATTGTTCACTAATTTACACCAAGTAGGGAAAGGATGGTGGGTTGAAAAGTAATAAGGGGAGTATGATATATTAAAAACATGGGGATTGGAAGTGATGCAGACAATTACATTGATGGAAAGTTACAATCTATCTGCAATATTAAGCTGATATACCCCCAAAAAAAAAAAAAAAAAGAAAGATATTTCTTATTTCAATTTTGGACAATCTCTTATAAATTGGGTTGAAAATCATGTATAGTAACCTATGTGTAAAAATAGTAAATACTGGCTATTTCTCAGAAAGTTGTAAACTGTCAAGAGGAGTGAAACAAGGTTGTCCACTATCAGCATATCTATTTATTATTGCCATCGCAGATGTTAGCTATTAATATCAGATCCAATAATAATAAAGGGATTAGAAATCCAGGGCTTAAAACAAAGGTGTCATTGTACGCTGATGATTCATGTTTTCTTTTAAATCCACAACTTGAATTTTTATAACCTCTGGATTACAACCAAATTATGATAAATGTACTATATTACGTATTGGATCACTAAAAAATTAAAAATTTACATTACCATGAAGCTTTACCAATAAAATGTACTGATGGTGATGTGGATATACGAATACATATCCCAAATGAAATAAAATGATCTCACTCCAAAACAATTTAATAGAAAGTTAGCAAAAATCGATAAGATCTTGCTACCATGGAAAGGTAAATACCTGTCAATTTGTGGAGAAAAAAAATCACTCTAATTAACTCTTTAGTATTATCCCAGTTTACCTGTTTGCTTATGGTCTTGCCTACGCCTAGCGAACAGTTTTTTAAATTATGAGAAAAAAATATTCCATTTTATTTGGAACAACAAGCCAGACAAAATTAAACGGGCCTATTTACAGTGGGGAAAAAAGTATTTAGTCAGCCACCAATTGTGCAAGTTCTCCCACTTAAAAAAGATGAGAGAGGCCTGTAATTTTCATCATAGGTACACGTCAACTATGACAGACAAATGAGAAAAAAAATCCAGAAAATCACATTGTAGGATTTTTTATGAATTTATTTGCAAATTATGGTGGAAAATAAGTATTTGGTCAATAACAAAAGTTTCTCAATACTTTGTTATATACCCTTGTTGGCAATGACACAGGTCAAACGTTTTCTGTAAGTCTTCACAAGGTTTTCACACACTGTTGCTGGTATTTTGGCCCATTCCTCCATGCAGATCTCCTCTAGAGCAGTGATGTTTTGGGGCTGTCGCTGGGCAACACGGACTTCAACTCCCTCCAAAGATTTTCTATGCGGTTGAGATCTGGAGACTGGCTAGGCCACTCCAGGACCTTGAAATGCTTCTTACGAAGCCACTCGCTGGTTCGGGCGGTGTGTTTGGGATCATTGTCATGCTGAAAGACCCAGCCACGTTTCATCTTCAATGCCCTTGCTGATGGAAGGGAGGTTTTCACTCAAAATCTCACGATATTATGGCCCCATTCATTCTTTCCTTTACACGGATCAGTCGGCCCTGGTCCCTTTTCAGAAAAACAGCCCCAAAGCATGATGTTTCCACCCCCATGCTTCACAGTAGGTATGGTGTTCTTTGGATGCAACTCAGCATTCTTTGTCCTCCAAACACGAGGAGTTGAGTTTTACCAAAAAGTTATATTTTGGTTTCATCTGATCATTCTCCCAATCCTCTTCTGGATCATCCAAATGCACTCTAGCAAACTTCAGACGGGCCTGGACATGTCTGGCTTAAGCAGGGGGACACGTCTGGCACTGCAGGATTTGAGTCCCTGGCGGCGTAGTGTGTTACTGATGGTAGGCTTTGTTACTTTGGTCCCAGCTCTCTGCAGGTCATTCACTAGGTCCCCCCGTGTGGTTCTGGGATTTTTTTTGCTCACCGTTCTTGTGATCATTTTGACCCCACGGGGTGAGATCTTGCGTGGAGCCCCAGATCGAGGGAGATTATCAGTGGTCTTGTATGTCTTCCATTTCCTAATAATTGCTCCCACAGTTGATTTCTTCAAACCAAGCTGCTTCCCTATTGCAGATTCAGTCTTCCCAGCCTGGTGCAGGTCTACAATTTTGTTTCTGGTGTCCTTTGACAGCTCTTTGGTCTTGGCCATAGTGGAGTTTGGAGTGTGACTGTTTGAGGTTGTGGACAGGTGTCTTTTATACTGATAACAAGTTCAAACAGGTGCCATTGATACAGGTAACGAGTGGAGGACAGAGGAGCCTCTAACAAAAGAAGTTACAGGTCTGTGAGAGCCAGAAATCTTGCTTGTTTGTAGGTGACCAAATACTTATTTTCCACCATAATTTGCAAATAAATTCATAAAAAATCCTACAATGTGATTTTCTGGATTTCTTCTCAATTTGTCTGTCATAGTTGACGTGTACCTATGATGAAAATTACAGGCCTCTCTCATCTTTTTAAGTGGGAGGACTTGCACAATTGGTGGCTGACTAAATACTTTTTTCCCCCACTGTATGTGGTTTTTAATCAGATAAAGAATTCTCCTGTTTTGATCAATTCGATTGCTGCTGCACCGATGCCATGGAAACCGTTTTTTTGTTTTTCTGCTGAAGTTGCTAGTTAGCTCTAACCGCTCATAAACCAGCAAAAAAATTGTGGAAAAACCGTAACAAAGAAATGTAAGATATGTGTAGAGTCTCCTTTCTGGTTTACTCAATCAGTTTGGTCGTTTGATATAGTTGTATTAACTCCCCCTTGCTAGGTTTGTTCTAGCTTGATTTTTCTGGCTTGCTGGCTAGGTTTTTGTTGTGTAGCTAGTTAGCTCGGGAGAGTCAAAACTTCTTAATTTGAGGTGAAAATTTACTTTTTTTCCTATTTTGATTTAAAATAGTTGTTGTTTATTATTTCTTGTCTTGAATTCTTTTTAGATGAGCGTTCATCTCTTTTTAAAAACCAAAAAGAGAAATAAATCAGGAGCTCACGCTGAGCATGTCTCTCTCTCTCTCTCTCAGCTGTTCTAGTGCCAACCATTTTTGAGGCCAACGGTGACTTTAAAACAGTTACAGAGTTTAATGGCTGTGGTAGGAGAAAACTGAGGATGGATCAACAACATTGTAGTTACTCCACAATACTAACCTAATTGACAGAGTGAAAAGAAGGAAGCCTGGATAGAATAAAAATATTCCAAAACATGCATCCTGTTTGCAATAAGGCATGAAAGTAAAACTGCCAAAAATGTGACAAAGAAAGTAACTTTATGTCCGGAATATAAAGCGTTGTGTTTGGGGCAAATCCAACGCATCATTGAGTTGGTACTCTTCATATTTTCAAGCATGGTGGTGGCTGCATCATGATATGGGTATGCTTGTCATCGGCAAGGAATAGGGAGTTTTTTAGGATAGAAAGAAACTGAATAGTTTTGACTTAAATCGGCTTGAAAATCTATGGCAAGACTTGAAAATTGCTGTCTAGCAATGATCAACAACCAACTTGACAGAGCTTGAATAATTTTTTTAAGATGTGCAAATATTACACATTCCAGGTGTGTGTGTAAAGCTCTTAGAGACTTACCCAGAAAGACTCACAGCTGTAAAGATTATTCTAACAAGTATTGACTCTGGGAAGTGAATACTTATGTAAATGAGATATTTCTGTATTTCATTTTCAATAAATTTGCTATAAGTTTCTAAAAAACATGTTTTCACTTTGTCATTATGGGATATTATGTGTAGGGGGTGAGATGTTATATTTATTTAATCCATTTTGAATTCAGGCTGTAACAAAATGTGGAACGAGTCAAGGGGTATGAATACTTTGACGGCATTTGCTCATTCTCTTATACACCACACAACCAAAAGTATGTGGACACCTGCTCGTCGAACATCTCATTCCAAAATCATGGGCATTAATATGGAGTTGGTCCCCCCTTTGCTGATATAACAGCCTCCACTCTTCTGGGAAGGCTTTCCACTAGATGTTGGAACATTGCTGCGGGGACTTGCTTCCATTCCACAAGAGCATTAGTGAGGTTGGGCACTGATGTTGGCCGATTAGGCCTGGCTGCAGATCGGAGTTCCAATTCATCCCAAAGGTGTTTGATGGGGTTGAGGTCAGAGTTCTGTGCAGGTTCCCTCCACATCAAGTTCTTCCACACCGATCTCGACAAACCATTTATGTATGGACCTCGCTTTTTGCACGGGGCATTGTCATGCTGAAACAGGAAAGGGCCTTCCCCAAACAGTTGCCACAAAGTTGGAAGCACAGAATCATCTAGAATGTCATTGTATGCTGTAGCGTTAAGATTTCCCTTCACTGGAACTAAGGGGCCTAGCCCGAACCATGAAAAACAGTCCCAGACCATTATTCCTCCTCCACCAAATTTTACAGTTGGCACTATGCATTGAGCGTTCTCCTGGCATCCGCCAAGCCCAGATTTGTCTGTCGGACTGCCAGATGGTAAAGCGTGATTCATCACTCCAGAGAACAGCGTTTCCACTGCTCCAGAGTCCAATGTCGGGCGAAGCTTTACACCACTCCAGGCCGATGCTTGGCATTGCGCATGGTGATCTTAGGCTTGTGTGCAGCTGCTCGGCCATGGAAACCCATTTCATGAAGCTCCCGACGAACAGTTCTTGTGCTGACGTTAGCTTCCAGAGGCAGTTTGGAACTCAGTAGTGAGTGTTGCAACCGAGGACAGACAATTTTTACGCGCTATCGCTTCCGTTCTGTGAGCTTGTGTGGCCTACCACTTCACGGCTGAGCCATTGTTGCTCCTTGATGTTTCCTCTTCAAAATAATGACACTTACAGTTGACCGGGGCAGCTCTAGCAGGGCAGAAATTTGACGAACTGACTTGTTGGAAAGGTGGCATCCTATGACGGTGCCACGTTGAAAGTCACTGAGCTCTTCAGTAAGGCCATTCTACTGCCAATGTTTTCTATGGAAATTGTACGGCTGTGTGCTAGATTTTATACACCTGTCAGCAACGGATGTGGCTGAAATAGCCGTATCCACTAATTTGAAGGCGTGTCCACATACTTTTTTTATATATAGTGTAGCTTTATGCTCACTCTACCTAGTTGTATGTAATGTACAGTATGTAAACTTTGTTTAAACTCAGCTGTCTGTATTCTGTCTCTAAATGTTGTCTATCACTAGCAGCACCATATCACCAAGTAACATTTTGAGTATGGGTAAATGTACTTGGCGAATAAAGGTGATTCTGATTCTGTAAGCCTATATCTGTATAGCAGACCGAAGTAGCCTATCTGACAAGAATAAAGAAATGCATGTTGGTGTCGTAGTATGCAGCCGGCATATCGCGCGCTCTCTCTCTGGGGCTAGGTCTAAGGTTCTCTTCCTTTATATTTATATATGTTTTATATTAATACCATACAGTGGACGCCTAAGCCTATAGGCCTATGCATGCAATGCCCTGATGCATTTATTTCTCAAATCTCTGACAGCTGAACCAACCGTGAGGTGGACAATACCTGTTTTAGGAAAGTAAAAACCAATAAAATAATAGGCTATAAAGTTTTGTATATGCTACACATTGAAACACAAGGAATAGTGTTTTTTCATTTGTTATAAGCTGTTTTTAAGGATGTAAATGTGGCTCATTTGGCCAATATCCCTTGTTTATTGATGGCGTTGGCTGTTTGGCTGACGCCTTAATGGGTTAAGCACACAATGCATATCAATGACCGATACATTTCTTAAAATGTCTGATAAATTAATGCTCCATCATGCTGGAAAAGGCATTGTTCATCACCAAACTGTTCTTGGATGGTTGGGAGAAGTTGCTCTCGGAGGATGTGTTGGTACCATTCTTTATTCATGGCTGTGTTCTTAGGCAAAATTGTGAGTGAGCCCACTCCCTTGGCTGAGAAGCAACCCCACATATGAATGGTCTCAGGATGCTTTACTGTTGGCATGACACAGGACTGATGGTAGCGCTCACCTTGTCTTCTCTGGACAAGCTTTTTTCCGGATGCCACAAACAATCGGAAAGGGGATTCATCAGAGAAAATGACTTTACCCCCAGTCCTCAGCAGTCCAATCCCTGTACCTTTTACAGAATATCAGTCTGTCCCTTATGTTTTTCCTGGAGAGAAGTGGCTTCCTCGCTGCCCTTCTTGACACCAGGCCATCCTCCAAAAGTCTTTGCCTCACTGTGCGTGCAGATGCACTCACACCTGCCTGCTGCCATTCCTGAGCAAGCTCTGCACTGGTGGTGCCCCGATCCCGCAGCTGAATCAACTTTAGGAGACGGTCCTGGTGCTTGCTGGACTTTCTTGGGCGCCCCTGACGCTTTCTTCACAACAATTTAACCTCTCTCCTTGGAAGTTCTTGATGATCCGATAAATGGTTGATTTAGGTGCAATCTTACTAGCAGCAATTTCCTTGCCTGTGAAGCCCTTTTTTGTGCAAAGCAATGATGACGGCACGTGTTTCCTTGCAGGTAACCATGGTTAACAGAGGAAGAACAATGATTTCAAGCACCACCCTCCTTTTAAAGCTTCCAGTCTGTTATTCTAACTCAATCAGCATGACAGAGTCATCTCCAGCCTTGTCCTCATCAACACTCTCCCCTGTGTTAACGAGAGAATCACTGACATGATGTCAGCTGGTCCTTTGCTGGCAGGGCTGAAATGCAGTGGAAATGTTTTTTTTGGGATTAAGTTCATTTTCATGGCAAAGAGGGACTTTGCAATTAATTGCAATTCATCTGATCGCTCCTCATAACATTCTGGAGTATATGCAAATTGCCATAATAAAAACTGAGGCAGCAGAATTTGTGAAAATGTATATTTGTGTAATTCTCAACTTTTGACCATGACTGTATAGTATACATATAGAATAGGCTACATACAGTAGGCTAAAAAATACACTTTCCAGTGAAACTGACTCACCAAATGATGCGCTCGTGCCAATATCTCAAGAATCGCTCAAAAGTGTGTTAGGTTCTACAGAAAGATTAGTCTTCTCTTTTCAGCAGTAGGCATTCGCTTTTCAAACGGTAGGCCTAAAGTTTTTCTAGCGATTGTATTTAGAAATTTGTGAAAGGCTAACTGACAGATGCAACCAACCATAAAAACATAATCCATAGACGGCAGTTCCCATTCCAGTCAAGACTGGCAGCCATTGCTAGTCAAAGTGCCAGGGTTAGAGGTTCCAAAATCCTTCTATGGATTATATCTATGGCCGCTAACGCAACATGCTGTTCTATATTTGGCAAGCGCTGCCCAAATTGCAGCCTTCCCGACTGTGAAGTACTTGTGATAACTTAATCCACAGCTATTTTTTAGAAGATATTGATCCTCTGTAGCTAAATTATGCTCTCTGGTGTAATATTTATAATTATTTTATTTACAGTGCATTCGGAAAGTATTCAGACCCCTTGACTTTTTCCACATTTTGTTACTTCACAGCCTTATTCTAAAATTGATTAAATTGATTTTTTTGCTCATCAATCTACACATAATGACAAAGCAAAAACAGGTTTTTAGAAATGTTTGCAAATTTAATCAAAATAAAAAACTGAAATATCACATTTGGATATTCAGAGACTTGTCCGAAGCCACTCCTGCGTTGTCTTGGCTGTGTGCTTCGCCCCAGTCTGAGGTCCTGAGCGCTCTGCAGCAGGTTTTAATCAAGGATCTCTCTGTACTTTGCTCTGTTCATCTTTCCTTTGATCCTGCAGCTGAAAAACTTCCCCACCACCATGCTTCACCGTAGGGATGGTGCCAGGTTTCCTCCAGATGTGATGCTTGGCATTCAGGCAATAGAGTTCAATCTTGGTTTCACCCGACCAGAGAATCTTGTTTCTCATGGTCTGAGAGACTTTAGGTGCCTTTTGGCAAACTCCAAGTGGGCTGTCGTACATTTTCCTGAGGAGTGGCTTCCGTCTGGAGCTCTGTCAGAGTGACCATCACCTCCCTGACCAAGGCCAGTTTGGCCGGGCGGCCAGCTCTAGGAAGGGTCTTGGTGGTTCCAAACTTCTTCCATTTAAGAATGATGGAGGCCACTGTGTTTTTGGGAACCTTCAATGCTGCAGAAATGTTTTGGTACCCTTTCCCAGACCTGTGCCTCGACGCAATTCTGTTTCGGAGCTCTACGGACAATTCCTTCAACCTCATGGCTTGGTTTTTGCTCTGACATGCACTGTTAACTGTGGGACCTCATATAGACAGGTGTGTGCCTTTCCTAATCATGTCCAATCAATTTAATTTAACACAGGTGGAATCCAATGAAGTTATAGAAACCTCTCAAGGATGAACAATGGAAACAGGATGCACCTGAGCTCAATTTCGAGTCAGGTGCATATTTTTTATAAATGTGTTAACATTTCTAAAAACCTGTTTTCGCTTTGTCATTATGGGGTATTGTGTGTAGAATTTTATCCATTTTAGAATAAGGCTGTAACGTAACAAAAAGTGGAAAAAGGGAAGGGGTCTGAATACTTTCCGAATGCACTGTATGTCTGTTCAGACAGGAGTAATATAATTTTGCCCAAAAATAATTTATAGCAACATTTTGGCCAAATTATTAATATTTATCAGCACCCCTAGCACCCCTACTTCCCGCTGCTCTCTCTCTCTCTCTCTCTTTTCTCTCTCTTTATCTCTGTCTCTCTTTGTATCTATCTCTCTCTCTCTAAACTACTGCACTGACCTGCAAAAAACCCAACTCAGAAGGAACAGGGCCAGGAACTACATCTTCATTACTACCGCTCTCACTCACTGCCTTCTGGGCAACAATAAACCAAACGGCAATCAATCACTCGACATAATGACGAAGTGTTGAGCTTTAAATGTATCACCACCAAACATTAACGGTGTATTAAACTTCACTTGTAGTAGAGTTCAAGCCATGTCTTCAAAGTGACAAGTGGCACATAAACTGGTGCACGCACACACCATATACACGTTAGAAACATGTAATAAACGTGTAATCACCCAGACGGAATGTTGACATTTTACTTCCCGTTTCCTTACTGACCTGGTTGTCTGGGAGACGACCCTGTGGCAGAGAGAATAACCCACCTAGTTAAAAAAAAACATTCATTTCCCAACCAGATGCTCTGTCACACACTCACTCTTTACCTGTGTAATGGACAACACATGTCTGGCCCTTCTTTGGGAAAGTCCTTGCTGTTGAAAAGAAAACAAACAACAGTCAGTAGAATGTAGTGTGTATGTGTGTGTGGCAGGCTTTAATCTCCCTTGTGTGTGCGCAACTTTTACACCCTGCACCCTGATACAGTAAGGAGCTAATAGATTAACAATGCCTGGCTGGATTAAGTATGTCTGTGTTGTTGTTATGTCTGAGCCAGCAAAGCTTTAGCCTTATTCATGTATAGTAGACCTCTTTCCAACCTATTCAATCCTAATGTATTAATCATTTAAATAAATATATCAACTGGTTATTATTTATATAGTCCCAGAGACTTGAAGATCTGAGTGTGTGAAATGTCTCAAATGAGAGAAGGAAAAGGTGAGCGAGGGGATGCAAGGAGCCACAGATGAAAGGCAGAACAATACTTTGTCAGAGTGTAAGCATGTGGTGTACAGATGTATTGTAGGTTTTGTGTCTGCCGGAAAAACTTGATTTACCACAGAGCAGTGATTTCCTATGGGTCCTCTGTTGTGGTATTGGTGGTGTGGCAGACACTGTAATAATAGGATGTGTCCTAGCCATGACATGATTTGATTTAATGTTGTTACATCAAATCATTAGCTGGAACAATATCTTATTGCTTTTGCTAAAAGCATACACAAATGTAGCTATGCAGTTTTCTGGCTGTATGATAGCATTAGAATCTATCCTACTTCAAAAGATAGTTATTACCGACAAAAAGCAGCAATTCCAAGGCCACTACTAGTATAACGACCTGGTCTGAGAAGAAAGCTGGCTGGCTATAATGCCGAGAGTTCTAGAACGTCATCGGTCTGAATGTACAGACCGAGGGTCAGTGCAATCCGGGGTCCTTGGGACGTCCCTACCCTATAACCATTTTAAAAATGTCAACCTCACTGGTGTGGGGACGTCCCAGCGGTCCCGGATAGCATGGACCGTAATACATGCAGCCCCACACGTTATGGAGTATGTACATTTTTTTAAAACATTTAGTTAGTGAGTGCATACATTTTCATACTGGCCCCCCGTGGGAAACGAACCCACAACCCTGGCGTTGCAAGCGCCATGCTCTACCAACTGAGCTACATGTAACGTTAGGCCTAATAAAATTGTAACTAACTACTTTGCAACGGCTGTAAATCCGTTAAACGTTACCACAGTATATGATAATACTGCATTTCCCACAATTAATAAACATTTGCAGTACAACAATACAAAATCTAAACAGACGCCAAAATGTAGCAAAACAACTCACCATCTCCTGGGGATATTGTTTCAATTTCCACACCCATTATGATAAAAAGCCGACTGTGTTTGCTAAAGCATAAAATAAAGCAGGTTTGGTTTCTACTGTCTAGTCTATTTCGGTGGCTAAAAAGGTGCAAGCTGCGGCAATGCCGACCACTGATCCAGTTCACTCAACTCTGAGAAATGCAAGATAGCGTTTGCCTGGCTACCCAGAGTAGACGCCTTGCTCTGGCCAAACGCTACGCTACGCCACGCCCATGGGCGTTATGTCGCGTTCATATACTAGTCGGAACTAGGAAACTCGGAAATTTCCGACATGCTGACTGGTTGTAGTTATCCACGTGCCGCGTTCAACGAATCAGCAACTCGGAAATGTCCGAGTTTCTAGTTCCGACTAGAATATGAACACCGCATAAAACCAGCGAAATTATTGAGCGTGTTGTCAGGCTAAGATCACAGAGTTTCTAAACCCAGAGGCGCAACATCATGAGACTTCCGGGAACGCTTGCGAAACACACCAAACTGACCCGGCCGGGGTTTGGGGTTTGAGAAATCAATGAGAGAAGTGAACAAATCTTCCTTAGTTATTAATTTCTCGAAATCTAAAGGCACAACCTAGATTCGAGCCAATGTCTTAAATACTAACATGTTATTATTCCAACCTTGTGAAAGTGACAAACTGACACGTTTTCATTTTCGTCAAAAACAACTTTATATGGAAGGAGAGCCTTTGAGTTGACGGACTGCACATGCGCAGTTTGGCGTGAGACGATCATAGACCTGATTACGTATTTCTACCAATTAAGTTTATACACCTAATTGGTTTCTACATGAGCCTATGCTGCGTTCAAATGCTAGTTGGAACTAGGATATTCAGAAATTACCAACTTGCTGATTCGTTGAAAGCAGCATGTGTATAACTACAACCAGTTAGCAAATCGGAAATGTCTGAGTTTCCTAGTTCCGACTAACACTTGAACGTGGCATTAGCTAGCCAATGTCGCCATGACATCGCCTACAAGTGTGATCTGGGATTTACATTTACATTTACATCATTTGTGACGCTCTTATCCAGAGCGACTTACAGTATTTGTTTATTTTTCATACCCCCGTGGGAATCGAACCCACAACCCTGCCGTTGCAAACGCCATGCTCTACCAACTGAGCTACATCCCTGCCGGCCATTCCCTCCCCTACCCTGGACGACACTGGGCCAATTGTGCGCGCCGCATGGGTCTCCCGGTCGCGCCGGCTACGACAGAGCCTGGATTCGAACCAGGATCTCTAGTGGCACAGCTAGCACTGCAATGCAGTGGCCTTAGACCACTGCGCCACTTTTCTATTGGAAAATCAGTTTTAGCCAGTGGAGGCTGATGGGAGGACCTATAGGAGGACGGGCTCATTGTAATGGCTGGAATGGAATCTATGGAATGGTATCAAACACATCAAACACATGGAAACTACATGTTTGACTCTGTTCCATTCATTGCATTCCAGCCATTATAACGAGCCTGTCCTCCTATAGCTCCTCCCACCAACCTCCACTGGTTTTAGCCTATCTTCATACTGTACTGTCTTTGCTTGGATTGCATTAACATAGTCTTCAAAAACCTCAGCATTGAGCTACATGACCTCCTCTCAAATCTCGTCCTAGTCTCAGTTTTGGGGGACCAACGTTTACAGCGCCTGAGTGGACTGATCTGTGACTGAACACTGCTGTTGACAAGAATGCCCCTATGTGGTCAACACATAAAATACACCAGACTTCCTATAGACGTCTAATCCCATTATCAAAGACAGTCCTGAAGATAAACTAAAACTGCTTCTCCAATAGCTAGCTAACGGTGCTTTCAAGCCAACTGGGAACTCGGAAAAAAATTAGTTCAAATCATGACGTCATCGGGTCTAACAGTCGTCTCGAGCTGAATGGTGCGTGTGCTGGCTGTCAAATCAAAGGCACTACTTTGATATAAAGTTGTTTTTGACGAAAATTAAAACGTGTCAGTTTGTCACTTTCACGAGGTTGGAGTAATAACATGTGCCTTTAGATTTCGAGAAAATTAATAACAGGAAGAATTGTTCACTTCTCTCAATGACTTCTCAAATCCAAAACTCCGGCCTAGTCTGTTTGGTATCTTTCGAAAGCGTTCCCGGAAGTCTCGTTATGTTGCGGCTCTGGGTTTAGAAACTCTGCTATTATGCTTTTGTATTGCCTCGTTATTCAATTCCGGTTCATGATAGCAACTTTCACACCGGGAAAAGTGAAATAAACGTGGGAAATGTGATAAAGGTTTATGGTTTCTCAAGAAAACCGAGGCATGTAATTTGCAAATGCAAGTTTGTGCATAGAATTTCGTGACAGAATAATTTATTCGCGATTATATCAAGCTAGATAGCTACTTCACCAGCTTGTTCCTGCTGCCTTTAGTTGCTAGCTTGGTTATCTAGCTGCATGGGTTTGCTGGCTAGTCAAAAACGTTGACAGCTAACGTTAGCAACATAGCTAGCTAGTCAGGTAGCTAATGATTTTCTATTGTTGGGGAGCTAGCTATTGCAGTTGACGGCAGCAAATATTTGCTGTAATAGTTAGCTCTTCACTTTACCGTCATAGTTTAATTGCATTTGATGTGAACATAGCTAGCTATGACAATGTAATTTTAGTTGGCACAAAGTAATAATAACAATTTGAAGACCTGTAGTTAAAAGGGATTGATTGGTTGTCTCTCACTGCCAAATCCTTAACGTTACATATCTAGATCTACTTCTAGTGTAGTGACTCCTTGAATCAGTTGAGTTAGTTGAAATAGCTAGATTGCTAGTTAATACAGTTTGAACTCACAAGATACAACACTGATATCATTATTTGTCTTTAATGCCTTGAGGACTGGTGTGTAATATAACCTACCTGATCTGCAAGGCTAAGGTCATTCAGACTAATCAGCTCAGCACTGGCCCTGAGGTGTTACCTCCCTCAGGCAGAGGGGATTAGGGATTTTACATCACCAGAGATGCATGACAGGAGAGGCTTGTCCTATTCTTAGTGTAGGATGGCAGTTAAAGTAGCTGGAACTGGTATTCTGCACGTCAACATCCACCTCACTACAGATATCCTCTGCTCTCATCAATGCTATTGAATGAGTAATTGTTTCTTCTTCTTCAATGTTACTGATCAGTGAGTGATCATTTTTTCTCTCTCCATTTGGATTAGTCCATACTTGTCATTATGGAACTGGGCAAAGCCAAGTTGCTGAGGACAGGTCTGAACACGCTACACCAAGCCATCCACCCTGTCCACGGAATCGCATGGACGGATGGGAAGCAGGTGTGCCTCACCTCCCTCTACTATGCCAACGGCGACGTGAAATTCGGCGACACCAACGTCATTGGTCAGTTTGAGCATGTCTTCGGTCTCTACTGGGGCCCTCTGTGCTGTTCCGGCTCTCCTGCCCTGTTGGCCGTCCAACACAAGAAGCATGTCACAGTGTGGCAGTTGCAGCTCAGTGCTCTGGAACAGAACAAGCTGCTCTGCACTCAGACCTGTGAGATGAGCTGAACCTTTCCCCCTGCTGTCTGAGGGATGTGTCTGGCATCCCAAGATGGACATCCTTTCTGTCCTCACCAAGAAAGATGCATCTGTGCTGTTCTGTGTCCGTGTGGACAACCGCAGGGTGAAGGCTGATATTAAAGGCAGTGGACTCATCCACTGTGCCTGCTGGACCAAAGATGGCACCCGGTTGGTTGTGGCCATAGGAAGCGCCCTTTACTCCTACATCTATAACGATGTTCAGAAGAGTCTTTTAGCCTGCTCCTTCTGCCCTATCTTCGACGTGGGTGGGTACATCTGCGCCCATCGAGTCAACAGGCGAAGCCCAGGTGGCAGTGGCTACAGAGCTACCTCTGGATAGAATCTGCGGGCTGAACGCAGGTATAGCCTTCGACGTGCCCTCAGATTCCGAGTCCTCCCTACCTGGACATTCTTCTCCTATGGTGATGTTGGACGAGGATGGCTGTATAGACCCCCGCAGGAGGTCCTTTGACTCTGAGAGGTCCTACCTGTCCTGTTCTCCCTTCTGGCGGCCCCTATGGACCTCACCCACCTTCTGGCCAAGCACCGGCGCTCCGACCCCAGTCCACTCATACACCTGCGCCGCAAGGACCACCTGACCGGCTCCGGACAGGGATTCGTCTCACCTTATCCTGGTCACCTACGAACGGAAAGTCACCAGCACCAGTAAGGTCAGCATCCCTGGGATCCTGGTGCCAGACATCGTGGCCTTTGACTCCAAAGGCTCCACGGTGGCGGTGGCCTCCAACACGTGTAGCATGGTGCTCGTCTACTGCATCACGCCCTCCGCTATGCCCAATGTCCAGAAGATCGCCTTACAGAAGAACGAGAGGCCCAAAGGCGTCTGCTTCCTCAGTGACAAGACGTTACTTCTCATGATCGGCAGACAGAAGTCCAACGAACCTGCCTTCCTCCCCTCCTCCAACACGGACAAATACATCCTGCGCCTCGCCTCCAAGGAGATAGTCTACGACGGAGAAACCCCGGCGTCTCCCTCCCCGAACCGGCAATCCCCTGTTAATTTCTGCCCGAGGATTAGGCGCCACTCGGAGCATGTCTTCTCTAAAGAGGAGCAGCAGGAGCGTGTGGCGATCAAGGAGTTGGTGCTGCCGGGAGGAGGTGTAATCCAGTCCCATTCTCCAGGGAGCAGCAGGAGGAGGCTGGTGGAGGAAGTGAGGAGCCCGGAGCCCAGCTCATTCGACTTCCCATACTCTGACCTCTGTCGCCCCTCTGACCAACCCAACTCAAGCGCCTCCTCCATTACGGTCGAGAACTTCAACATGGAACCCATCAACCGGATGAGAGGGTCAGTGCAATCCGGGAGTCGAGTCCACCCTGCTCCCCATACTACAACCCTGGGGATAAGCCCCACACAGAGTTCCCCCACCTTGCCCAAGACCACCCCCTGACCCCCAAAGAGAAGGAGAGGAACCTGGAGCAGCTGTCTCAGAACATGGAGAGGATATTTTTCGCTTCTCTGAGGTGCAACAGTGTCTCACAGAGATCAAGGACTTCACTCAGAACGGGAAAAGGGGACTGGGGACTAGTTACCCCAATGCCTGTGAACCTCCATCACGTTAACATCACATGTCAGGTAGGGGTTACAACTTACAAGAGATTTTCAGAGGCACATTTTTAAGATAATGCATATTTATTGAAGACCTCACTTATTTAAATCATAGACCGCACCTATGTACAATAAAGTTACATAAGACACACAAAGGAATGTATGTAAATCACACAAATACATACTGAATGCCATACTGTAGGTAGGCCATACATGAAGCCCTTAGTCAGCATTCAGCAGATGTCAGATTAATGGGCTATTGTTAGCCTTGCTGGGCCTTGTCTGAAGGTGAGGAAGGAGATGTACTGTAACGTGCTCCCTGGGCTAGAGTCTGTAATCCACCATTGGCTTAAAATAGACAGCATGCTGACAGCACAGTGTGTATGCTATTATGGTGTTCCCAGAATAAGCGATAAAAGTACAGTTTGTGAAATGATGCCATAGTTGCATCCATCAATAACTGTCTGCATTCTTGAGGTCAGAATTGTACTAACTACCCCCCCCCCCCCCCTCACTCTCTCTCTCTCTCTCTCTCTCTCTATCTCTTCCCTCTCCATGCAGAAGCAGCTGTCTGAAAATGTGTTTATAGATGAGAGAAGACCAGTGTTGCTGTGTGAGGGGAAGCTGTGTCTGAAGGTTCTTCAGGAGCTCTTTAACCTCACTGTAGTGGAGATGATGTATGGTAGGCATCTAGCCCATGGGCTTTCCCCACACCAATAATAACACATGGTTGTGGACTTGAGATTATTTGTTTTCACATTATGTACACTCCCCTCTGTATTTATTTGGACTTCACTGTTTCATTTTTGGCTCTATACTCCAGCATTTTGGATTTGAGATCAAATGTTTCATTTGAGGCAACAGTACAGAATGTCACCTTTTATTTGGGGGTATTTTGATACATATCTGTTTTACCGTTTAGAAATTAAAGCACTTTATGTATCTAGTCCCCCCATTTAAATAAGCTCTTGGACAAATTCACTTAGTGTATTAAAGTAGTCAAGTTTAGTGTTTGGTCCCATTTTCCTAGCATGCAATGACTACATCAAGCTTGTGACTCTACAAACGTTTGTTTTGGTTGTGTTTCAGATTATGTTTTGCCCAATAGGAACTAAATGGTGAATAATAATAAAATAAAATGTTTCTGAACACTTCTACATTAATGTGGATGCTACCATGATTATGGACAGTACTGAATGAATCCCCTGTTATTGGTAATGGTTAGAAGTTAGCATTTATGGGGGGAAGGTATGATCTTTGTTCCTCTGTAACGTTCTCACTCATCATTATTCACGATTCATTCATGATTATTCATAATCATGGTAGCATCTTCAAATGGGGGGTACTAGGTACATAAAGTGCTTTCATTTCTAGACGGTAAAACAGATATGTATGAAAATACCCTCAAATAAAAGGTGACATTCTGTACTGTCGCCTCATATCAAACATTTGATCACAAATCCAAAATGATGGAGTATTGAGCCAAATGTAGATTTTTTTTGCTTCACTGTCCAAATAAATACGGATGGGAGTGTATATACCCCAGGCTTAATTCTACCAGTTATTTGAGGTTAAAGGTAGACTCAGCTATATGACATCATCATTCACAGCGGGGTGACTTCCTGCTTACCTGAAATCAACACAATTCAAATATGCAAAGACTGCCATTATTACCTCTTTCAATGTGGGCATGCCTCAAGAGGAAATTGGGTATAGTGGCAGTCTCTGCATATTTGAATTCGGTTGTGGATTTCTGTAAGGTCTGGGGCCAACATTTGCTGTCAAAAGACTTGTAGTACAAAAGGTTAAGTGCGGCTGTCTTTGCCCTATAGGAACCAAGAGGTAGGGTTGGGCAGTGTTTTCAGAAGTGTGTGTGTATGCGTGCATGGTTGTGTGTATGCCTACTACTGAATTCGGACGGGGATAGGGAAAAAGGATTTCACTCAGGTTTCCAGGAATCCATTCATATAAGAATAGGCCTATAACCTATATCCTCAGCCAATAGTCTAGACTGAGGAGCTACTCCAACACTAAGCATCTCGCAACTATATCAAAATAATTACAGTGTTGTTTCACTCCACATAAACAAACATACATGAATGCATTTTAAACAACAGTATTTGTCGATAAACAAAGTGCTTCAGTTAATGGGGGGGAGGCTAAATATGGGAGTGATTATAGGGTTGGCTTAGATTGAGGTTTAAAACAGAAGCAGCTTACAGTCCCACCACACCTTCCCTGTGTTAGTTCTGCTAATATACACTCTCAGCATGCTCCCCTCGCAACACACAGTATTTATAGAATATTTATAACGCCACCTCATTCAGGAGTTTCACTGTTTGGGTTATTACAGCAAACTTAGAGCCGGATGTTGTGGTTACTTTGATTCCAAAACAGCTGTATTAGATAGTAGACACTTGCTGAATTAAAAGCTTAGTACAATCTATTTGAAGGGATAAATTAATGTAATCTGTAACCAGGTTTCCATTCAACCATTTCATGCAGATGAATTACCTGACGCATAAAATAACTCACGACTGGGCTGATGGAAACAAGAAATGTCGGTCAATTTCATAAATGTCGACAATTTGTTCCTTCGACATGGTGGTATCTTTTTGTGTCGGTAAAATGTATTATGCGAGAAATAGCGATGGATACGCCTTTTGCGCAAATATTGATATAATAACCTTCATAGCACAGTAAACTTGGAGTCACGCGATGAGATCTTGTATGTGGTCTTCCCACTTGGGAAAGCATGTAGTTTTATTAGGCTACAGATGAAATAGTTATGATGAACTTCACAGGGTGGTGAAAGTTCATGGTGATGAGCTTGATGCTCCTTTCCAATACATATGGAGGGTCTTATTCTGGTGATATGATGATCGATGCTTGGCTGCCGTTTGACAACAAAAAAATAATCTTGCTCTTATCCATAATATTCTCATAATGTAGGCTAGCATACCGGCACTGTATCTGCGAGCTAATGGCTAGAGCTATTAAACACAGCCGTTTTTTGTGACAAAACCATCGGTAGAGTTGAAAATGCGATGGAAACACATACATTTTTAAGTACCTTTTATGTGCGCTACGACATCACGCACTGCTTCTTATCCGCAAACAAGGCAGTTTGGTGGAAACCGACCACTGATGGTAAAATGCGCATATTTTCTTTATGCGGATTTTACAATATTTGCTTGAAAATCTGTCACCAATTGGATGACTCCTGGTTAAATATAATTTAAACCGTCTTAAGCATGGAGAAAATAAAATATGTGTTCAATAAAAACTTCCTAAGCTAGCGCTTAAACTTGAAACTACTGTCTCCTGTGTGTTTCAGGTCCGTTGTGGATAGTCCTAGTGGCGGATGCAGAGGGCTTTGTACCCCTGACTTTTAAACCCAAAGAGGAGTTGACAGTGAGGAACGGCAAAAGGAAATCTCCCATCAGAAGCCCTGGCAGCCCAGACACGTGCCCCTCCAGCCCTGTCAAATCTCCCTCAAGCCCAGTTAAATCTTATGCGAACACAGAGACTTGAACAATGCCTCGCCCCAAAACAGACACTTCAGCATAGTGGGAGAGAGCACAGAGCACGGGGACTAGCATAACACACAGAAAATGTCAATGCTTTATGCATACATATCTAAAAACTGGATACAGACAGACTCAACCCCTCTGCATCTTCTTATGAACAAGCAGTACTGGGTGGAAAATTCGCTTTTTTCAGTTGGGGAATTATTTGAGACAAATGTACTTTTGAAAGTAGCACCTTTCAAACAATGTTTACATTTAGTGACTTTTGGAGATTATATTTGTCTTTTTTTGTCTTTGTATTATATGTACATCCGGTTCAAGATTAAGTAAAAAAATATATATATATCAGACCAATGAAGTACTGTAGTACAGTGTTTTGGCTGGCCTACTTCGGGAAAGCAGCCACCATATCCCAAAGAGATTTATCCTGTTTGTGTGTTGTATGATTGTATAATATTAAAACCCTCAAATGTTTAACATGGATAGTTTCATCACTTAACATATTATGACTGATTCTATTATAGTCATGGTTTATCCAGTCTTCCATCTAAATACAAAACAGATGTCATTAGAGTACCACCAGGGGGAATCAGTAGGCAGAGAATAGAGAATCCAACAGCCATTCCTGTTCAATCTCTTGACACAAAACCACACATCACGAAATGGAACCTTCCTCTACTAGCAGTAAACCCCCTATGTTTGAATTTACACTACCTTTCAAAAGTTTGGGGGTCACTTAGAAATGTCCTTGTTTTTCCATGAAAACATACATGAAATGAGTTTGAATAGGAACTTATAGCAAAATGCATAGGAAATGTAGTCATTGACAAGGTTAGAAATAATGATTTTTAATAGAAATAATAATTGTGTCCTTCAAACTTTGCTTTCGTCAAATAATCCTCAATTTGCAGCAATTACAGGCTTGCAGACCTTTGGCATTCTAGTTGTCAATTTGTTGAGGTAATCTGAAGAGATTTCACCCCATGCTTCCTGAAGCACCTCCCACAAGTTGGATTGGCTTGATGGGCACTTCTTACGTACCATGCGGTCAAGCTGCTCCCACAACAGCTCAATAGGGTTGAGATCCGGTGACTGTGCTGGCCACTCCATTATAGACAGAATACCAGCTGACTGCTTCTTCCCTAAATAGTTCTTGCATAGTTTGGAGCTGTGCTTTGGGTCATTGTCCTGTTGTAGGAGAAAATTGGCTCCAATCAAGCGCCATCCACAGGGGTATGGCATGGCGTTGCAAAATGGAGTGATAGCCTTCCTTCTTCAAGATCCCTTTTACCCTGTACAAATCTCCCACTTTACCACCACCAAAGCACCCCCAGACCATCACATTGCCTCTACCATGCTTGACAGATGGCATCAAGCACAATTCCAGCATCTTTTCATTTTGGTCTGTGTCTCACAAATGTTTTTCTTTGTGATCCAAACACCTCAAACTGTCGATAACACTATTTTTAATCTTCCTCTGTCCAGTGTCTGTGTTCTTTTGCCCATCTTTTTCTTTTTATTGGCCAGTCTGAGATATGGCTTTTTCTTTGCAACTCTGCCTAGAAGGTCAGCATCCCGGAGTCGCCTCTTCACTGTTGACGTTGAGACTTGTGTTTTGCGGGTACTATTTAATGAAGCTGCCAGTTGAGGACCTGTGAGGCATCTGTTTCTCAACCTAGACACTCAAATGTATTTGTCCTCTTGCTCAGTTGTGCACCGGGGCCTCCCACTCCTCTCTCTATTCTGGTTAGAGCCAGTATGCACTGTTCTGTGAAGGGAGTAGAGCCAGTATGCACTGTTCTGTGAAGGGAGTAGTACACAGCGTTGTACAAGATCTTCAGTTTCTTGGCAATTTCTCGCATGGAATAGCCTTCATTTCTCAGAACAAGAATAGACTGACGAGTTTCAGAAGAAAGTTATTTGTTTCTGGCCATTTTGAGCCTCTAATCGAACCCACAATTGCTGATGCTCCAGATACTCAACTAGTCTCAAGAAGGCCAGTTTTATTGCTTCTTTAATAAGCACAACAGTTTTCAGCTGTGCTAACATAATTGCAAAAGGGTTTTCTAATGATCAATTAGCCTTTTAAAATGATAAACTTGGATTAGCAAACACAACATGCCATTGGAACACAGGACTGATGGTTGCTGATAATGGGCCTCTGTACGCCTATGTAGATATTCCATTAAAAATCAGCCGTTTCCAGCTACAATAGCCATTTACAACATTAACAATGTCTACACTGTATTTACAATCAATTTTATGTTATTTTAATGGACAAAAAAATTGCTTTTCTTTCAAAACAAGGACATTTCTAAGTGACCCCAAACTTTTGAACGGTAGTGTATATGAAGCCATGGTTCAGTCCATCTACTAACCAACAGCATTTATTAAGCCCATTTGTCATCAAACCATCATCATATTCAGATACCATTCATAAATACCAGCAATGTCTGGCTAAACACAGCAAATAGTGATATACATTCATTTATATAAATTAGATAATCTTGTAGGTATATTCAAGATGGCTATACATTACACGTTCATGTGAAAATACAGGAACAAACTTAAAATGTTTACAGGAAAACATAACTATCATTATATCATTTCTCAGTGTAATATACACTAATGGACGTCATATTCCAGTTGGGGAACTGGAATCCGCCGCATGTGGAACTTCTCCTGTCTGTCCCATCCCTGGTCATGCATTACTCAGATCCTCCAGCGTTCTGGAGCTGATGCTGCCTTGTTTCCTGTAGAAAACAGGCAATAGTAACTTTTAGATTGAAGGTATGTTGGTATTTGACCCATTTCAGGCCATTGTGTGATCCAAATACTCTGTTTGGTAGCACTTCACTTAAGCATGCAGGTATAATGCATTATGATGAGTTTATAATGCATTGTAAGACGTCATAAGCATGTATCCCCCTTATATTGTCTTATACATTTACAAGAGCACTGTGAAGTTCTATCAACTTCTGACAACAGAGTTGTGGGTAACTCACCGTAGCTCTTCCAGACAGAGTTTGTTCCTGAGCCGGACATCCTCACTGATGGGGTAGAGCAGCAGTATGAGCAGGCCTGTTACGATGAAGGCCACTGGGGCGGCGCCGATGAGCAACTTCAGAGTGTAGGCTACTTGAGCAGGCTGCCTGCACGCCCCTGTGTCATAACCCGCGAAACCTGAAGGTACACACACACCTGTATCAAACACAGCAAACCTGTAGAGATATATACAGAGATACATACACGCACACACCAGTGTCATAACCTGCAAACCTATAGCGACGTATACCTGTATCATACCGATAGTTACACACAGTGCCAGTTTCATAAAGTATAATGGACTACAATGGAATGCATATACACTACCAGTCAAAAGTTTGGACACACCTACTCATTCAAGGTTTTTTCTTTAATTTTACTATTTTTTACATTGTAGAATAATAGTGAAGACGTCAAAACTATGAAATAACACATATGGAATCATGTAGTAACCAAAGAAAGTGTTAAACAAATAGCCACCCTTTGCCTTGATGACAATTTTGAACACTCTTGGCATTCTCTCAACCAGCTTCATGAGATAGTCACCTGGAATGCATTTAAATTAACAGGTGTGCCTTAAAAGTGTGGAATTTCTTTCCTTCTTAATGCGTTTGAGCCAATCAGTTGTGTTGTGACAAGGTAGAGGGGTATACAGAAGATAGCCCTATTTGGTAAAAGACCAAGTCCATTTTATGGCGAGAACAGCTCAAATAAGCAAAGAGAAACAACAGTCCATCATTACTTTAAGACATGAATGTCAGTAAATACGGGACATTTCAAGAACTTTTGAACGTTTCTTCAAGTGCAGTCGCAAAAACCATAAAGCAATATGATGAAACTGGCTCTCAGTTCTGAATATCTGTAATACTCTGTTAGTGTTTATGTTGTCTGTCTGCCTGACTCACTCGAGGCAGAGGGTGGACACTCCCAGGAGATGCCGGCAGCGAACTTGGTGAAGAACACGTAGAAGGAGTAGAAGATGGCCTCATAACCTTTACAGTGGGGGTTGGCCAGACGGAAGTCATCCACCACGTCTGGCAGCATCGACCTGAAACACAACAAACACACACACATCAATACTACATCAAAACATCGCCCATCAACAATTTATAGGCCTACCCCATCATCATGTTATACAACCAGCTTCGATGACTCCGTCTGTCTGATGAGGAGCAGTCTACTTATAGTGCTAAAGGATAAAATGGCTATAATAATGCTTATAGCGCAGAGATAAAAGGATCTGGTGAAATGACTGCTACTAATAACATGACTAGATGATGAAGCTAGCTGTAGCCGAGCTGCTCTGACCACAGAATGGGGAATCACCAGAAAAACAGACAGACAGAAATACACATCATGGTGACCCCACTGGATATACCCTGTCATTTAGAGAGTGAAGGGAAGGATGGAGGTGGGAGAGAGAAAGAGAGGAAGGAGGGAGACAGGAGGGAGAAGAGCACAGAGGGAGGCCAATGTGCTATAAACAACAGCAATAACAGAATGAAAGTGGAGAGTGTAGCCGCCCCCTGAGGTTTATAGACACATCTCATTCATCAACATGAGATCATCGCCAGGCGTGACTGTATCATGCCAGTGGGTGAATGGACAGAGAAACGGGAGACTGCTGCTATTTTTGGCACTGTTATGGCTACTTCAAACTGCTGCTGCTATTACTAGGATACTAATTATGTGACTGTGGCTATTTTTATCACACCAATGATATGTTTACTATTGTTACTGTAGCTACAACCACTGGCTAGTGCTACTACAACTACACTACATTTACAGACCTTTGACCTTTGTGCCAGCCCAAATCAATTGATCTCACCATGGTAAGAGGAGTGATGCG
Organism: Coregonus clupeaformis; assembly: GCF_020615455.1. Lineage (NCBI taxonomy): Eukaryota > Metazoa > Chordata > Actinopteri > Salmoniformes > Salmonidae > Coregonus > Coregonus clupeaformis. Next base: position 25,852 of record NW_025536168.1, read on the forward strand.
GCCACACTGAGTCCAGAAGAGACAGCCACTACGTAAGCTACGACCAGGTTAGGGATGAACACCAGCATCACTGTGAATGGCATGATCCACTGGACAGAAAGAGAGAGGAGTTCAAAAAGTTTATCCGAAAGTAATAACCTGTTCGTCCACAAGGTGGCACATTCTTATCATCAGTGGAATACCAATAGCACTCCGTCCCAGACTCTTACCGTGATGCCACAGAAGGCTAGCTGTCTTCTTGCCAAACCTCTCCAAAAACCACTGCCACAGAGGGATGCTCACACTGCAGATACCTGGGAAGAGAGATATAAACTCAGCAAAAAAATGAAATGTCCTCTCACTGTCAACAGCGTTTATTTTCAGCAAACTTAACATGTGTAAATATTTGTATGAACATAACAAGATTCAACAACTGAGACATAAACTGAACAAGTTCCCCAGACATGTGACTAACAGAAATTGAATAATGTGTCCTTGAACAAAGGGGTGGTCAAAATCAAAAGTAACAGTCAGTATCTGGTGTGGCCACCAGCTGCATTAAGTACTGCAGTGCATCTCCTCCTCATGGACTGCACCAGATTTGCCAGTTCTTGCTGTGAGATGTTACCCCACTCTTCCACCAAGGCACCTGCAAGTTCCCGGACATTTCTGGGGGGAATGGCCCTAGCCCTCACCCTCCGATCCAACAGGTCCCAGACGTGCTCAATGGGATTGAGATCCGGGCTCTTCGCTGGCCATGGCAGAACACTGACATTCCTGTCTTGCAGGAAATCACGCACAGAACGAGCAGTATGGCTGGTGGCATTGTCATGATGTTCGGATGTACCGATCCTGTGCAGGTGTTGTTACACGTGGTCTGCCACTGCAAGGACGATCAGCTGTCCATCCTGTCTCCCTGTAGCGCTGTATTAGGCGTCTCACAGTACGGACAAAGCAATTTATTGCCCTGGCCACATCTGCAGTCCTCATGCCTCCTTGCAGCATGCCTAAGGCACGTTCACGCAGATGAGCAGGGACCCTGGGCATCTTTCTTTTGGTGTTTTTCAGAGTCAGTAGAAAGGCCTCTTTAGTGTCCTAAATTTTCATAACTGACCTTAATTGCCTACCGTCTGTAAGCTGTTAGTGTCTTAACGACCGTTCCACAGGTGCATGTTCATTAATTGTTTATGGTTCATTGCAAGCATGGGAAACAGTGTTAAAACCCTTTACAATGAAGATCTGTGAAGTTATTTGGATTTTTACTAATTCTCTTTGAAAGACAGGGTCCTGAAAAAGGGACGTTTCTTTTTTTGCTGAGTTTATAATCTTTAAGAATATGCACTTTAGTCTATAACATTGTCTTTGGTTATGAGTATACTCAAATGTCATATAAAACCAATCACTGATGTCAATGGGAGATTTGTATGACATTTCTAGTTCCTCATGTTAGGATTAAGCCTTTCATGAGACAGTGGTCTGTATTATGTAAGGATCTTAACATTGATCTAGGTCTAATCTCTGTTAACCCAGAACCAAAATCTCATGATTAATAGTCTGTCTATGAGAGATTAATCTAGGTCTGAAACCAGAACTCACCAGGATGGTCAGTACGATGTTCTGGAAGTGGTCTCTCAGGTCCACTGCATACGTACAGAAAAGGACAAAGTTGCTCTGCACCAACTGGAAAACAGATCAGATATCACACACATTCATTCTTCAGAAATGATTCAGCATATTGAGCACTGTCCTATTCTCTCTGCCCACTGTGCCAAGTCACTGGAGAAGCAGCAGATTCATCCCTGCTATTGAATGATATATAATCCTTATTTTCTGTTCAAAAGAGAACAGCTTTATGAGATACAGCAGTTGAGAGGTTTGAGGAGGAATCTATCAAAGCTGTACTATAAAGCTCAGACTCCAGTGAGGAACTGTGGGGGCTTTTTACGCCCTTCAGAGAAGGCCAAGGATTTATAAAATAATTGTTGTAGTTTTAAAATATACATTTATTTTTAATTGCTATTTCATCTTTTCAATAATATTTCAATGATATTGTAATTCTATTATTATTTCCAATTATATTCTGATTTAATCTCTTCAATTTGTGTTGGATAGGAAAGGGTCAACACAATCAGGATTTTTCTTAGGTAGTCTCTGGGGAGATACATCTAAATAAATGGAGGTCAATAGGCCCTTTTCACGTGACGTCAGACAACTTCCGTTCTGCCGCGATGCAGGTTATGTTTACATCCGGTGTCGCTTAGGAGACGCTTAGCTAGTAGCACATCATTATGGAGTTCACCCAGTCCCTTTCACATCTGCCACCAATACGACTTAACGACGTAGAACGACTTGCTGACAAGTGGTCCCTTACTTCAAGATCGAAGCTTGATAAAGGCTACAAGTTCTTCGTTGAAGGTTACCTGTTTGATTATGAAGGTACGTGTTTATCTTTATTTAGCTTAAATTAGCCCTATGCTAGCGAAGGTTATGAGCTGACGAGTTTCTGTTTTGCAGCCTCTTTTTAATATTACTGCTGTTTGTATCAACCGTAAGATAAGAGTCAGTAATGTATTAATGGCTAATGCTGCGCCCTTTCTCCCAATCACTGTATTGAAACAGTCTCAAGTGTAGTTAACGGTGAGGTGACAGTGAGAGGGCGATGTTACAGGTCCATGAAGAAAAATGAGGAGGCTCATCGGCTTCAGGTTTCTCAGATAAACAGTTCTCTAACATTATGATAAGATAGGTTAAGATAGATAAGTTTTCTTTTGTTGTGTTTTGCTGCGGTTGCAGATTTAATAAGAATGATTCCACAATGTTCCACTGTGGATCAGTTTGTTTCTCAGTCTGAGCTCTGATTTTGTATCATTAAACTTAATACACAACGAAATTCTAACAAACCGATGTGGGTTGTTGACGGCAATAAAGACTGGGAAAGATTCTGTGATAACTCAAAATGTTCAAATTTTCGATAAGTGTTGGCACTACTTGTCAAAGGTTTCAGAACAGCCAATTTTTCTTAATTAAAAAAGAAATTGGGTTTTGAAAATTGTGTACAGTAGTTTATAATGAAAGCATGAAAAAATGTTTTGTAAGTACAGCACTAATTGTTATGTCTCTATGAACAGGTTACACTAGACTCTGCAGAGGTTCCTGTGGTACTCAATCACATGTCATGTTCCTGCTCTGCTGGGAAAGCACTATGTAATCACATAGTAGCACTTCTTTTTCAAAGTGCTCACTATGTTACCATGGGCTTTAAGACAGTGCCATTGCCTCTGTCATGCACCAGCGCACTGCAGACCTGGCACCGGCCTAGGACACAGGTCAGACATTATTTGTTACACTGATGCAGAACTTTGCAGTTTGTATTGACTTTTGACAATGTATTGTTCATCATTATTATATCACAGGGAATTGTACCAGAGGCCACCAATGATATGGCGGTGTGTAAACCAGCGGCTAAGAAAAAACAAGTGTCAGAGCTGGTGTGAAGTGCACACTGTACCGAGAGCCTATGATGGTGAGTCTGAATGAGCCCCCGCCTGTACTAGAGCACAAAGACTTTAGTGCATTTCTAAAATAATACAAACATAAAAGTGATTATTATTTGTTACTTTTTATATAGACTTTCAGTGGATATTTTTTATTTGTATTAGAAGCATGTACGAGACTGGATGAGTGTGGTTGTCTTTTTAGTGAAAAAGATAAGGTGGCATTTAATGAAATCTAAACTTGACATATCTCACTTTCATGCCAGGGCCTATTCCGGATCCTCACGTCATGGCCAGTGCTGAGAAACTGAAAGACATCCGTCCACAACCAGGGATTTGCAAATTGCTGCACGGGCTTGAGGGCCTTAATTTGGTGGACTCTAAATTTGGCCCTGTGCCATTTGGGTCTGTGCTTTCTTACCAGTGCCCTCTAGAATTAAGTAGAGATATTATTAAACACCCTGGTGCCAGTGAGTTTCCTCAGTTGCCTATTGAAGGTTACAACTTTAAATTTCCCATTGATTTTGAGCCCAACTACATACAACAATGTCATTTGGACAGCCTGATTGTGTCAGAGGAGATGTCTGCTGCTATTGAAGCAGAAACAAGAATGCAGTCAGAATGCCAGCTGTGGAGCCAGGTACGCAAACCCCGACTGACAGCCAGCAGATTCCGTGAAATATGCCATGTTCGTGGGAGTTGTCTGCCAAGCTTTGGCAACCCGCATTCTGAGAGGAACTCCTCAGACAGCTGCTATGAGAAGAGGGTTGGATCTGGAACCTGAGATACTGAGGCAATATTCTGATTTTTGTGATGTCTCTCTGAAACAATGCGGGGGTCATCATCCACCCTGATTCACCTCACCTTGCAGCCAGCCCGGATGCTAAAGTCTTCTGCCCAACAGAAGCACCACCATTTGGTCTTGCTGAGGTTAAGAGTTGCGATGTTGAAAATGTTACCCAAGTTAAACACCTGATCACAGTTAAAGGCCAGGCCTGCCTTAAGAAGAGCCACAAATACTACTATCAGGTTCAAGGCCAACTCGCCTTAAGCGGACTTCAGTGGTGTGACTTCATTACAGATACCCGCACTGACTTCACAGTTGAGAGAATCTTTAGGGATGAGGAGATTATCCACTCAATGCGACAGAAGCTTGATCATTTCTATTATAACATCTACATGGATGTCTTCTTAAGTTATAAAACATAAGGCAGAATTTTATGTGTAAATAGTGTTAAGGTAAATGTGGAAGGTGAACCTTTGACATTTTTTTCTTTAACTGCAAATTAACTTGTCATATACTGTATATCTCCTATGTACTGAAACACACATTTTGAAAAGGATTGTGATGTAAATGTCGACATGTTTTTCTTTAACTGCAAATGAACTTAATTGTGTTATATACTGTATATCTATGTATTGAAATACAAATTTTGAAAAGGATTGCGATGTTGTAAATGCTCTTACCAAAATCAAAAAGGATTGGAAGCAGTTGCTTGCAAACATATATTTAATAGTTCCATCAGTGCCATGACACATAAGCACATAACATGGTTAATAGTTGGATATTTTTACAATATATCACATTAGGTTCATTAATAGCTATGAAAAAGTTATTACCCTTAACAAAAACATACAGTATAACATTAGATCAATTAAATTACCAACAAAGTTAATTCATATTTACATTTTTTTGTACATACAATACAGTAAATATAAAAGTACTTCTATTTACAGCCCATCTAGCTTACTCAGGAAATATACAACTTCCAGTTGACAAAAACATCAGACTGGTTTGTCTCCTTTAATGTCAAGAGGTCCCTGATAGTTCGACATGAGGCAGCAGATGGCCCACAGCTGATTCACTGAACCCACTGTGGAAAGAGGAACAAGCCCATCCCAGATATGGTACTCCTTCACCCTCCGTATGGCCCTCTCGACTAAAATCCTCAGCCGGGCGATGGCCTGGGTCTTAAGAGTGTCCTCCCTGCTGAGCTGAGGAGATTTTACGGGAAGATACGGGAATTTCTGTTTGTTGTTTGAACAAAATGGTACACTGCAATAGCATCTTCTCGAAGATTGTGCCATGCTTCGGTGTTGGATGGGATACTGTTGCGATACAGACACCGGGAGAAAAGAAACAGCTAAATTAACATTCAGCTTTGACCAGGAATCAATATTTATCTAGCTATCATGCACAACAGTATTTGAATAGGTGAGTTACTATACATTCATGAATAAACTAACTGCCTAACAAAGGGTTAGATAGCTAGCTAAGTAAACTTGTTACATTACAGCCAGGCAGCAATGTAACGCTACCTTTTAACGTTATCGGGTATCTGGTACTAAGTTGTTGTTAGCTAACGTTAGCCCACTTTTAAGTAACTAAGGCAGTGAACAATTATGAATTAACAATACGTTAGCAAGTTACAAACCATTGCATATACGTAAACATTATTACTCTTAACTTTACTAATTTAACTTAAACGTACCTCAGAAGAGAAGTCTCAGGTTACGGCGACGGAAGTGAAGTTAACCTGCTACGCGGAAAGGCGGAAGTTAGATGACGTCATCGTGAAAAGGGCCTATTGAGAGTGTTGAATTTGGTCCAAGAAAAAATGTAATTGCTAATTTGCTATGTGAGGCTTATTTGATCGAATAGAAGTTTAGTAATAGTTAGGTTGTTACTAATGCACTGATAGAAGTGGAGCCTGTTGTCATAGAGATCGATAGAAGACTCATCATGAATATGTCTAATACAACAAAACATATAAGATCTCCTAAGCCTGTGTTAACCTCAGACCTTATTTTCAGCGTTTATCCCAAACCCTATTCATTCCCCATTCATTTCCCCCATAGGAATTGCTGCACGAACCAGAGGTAACTCATTTTTGTTTTTTAGGACTGCAAGCTGGCGAGCTCTACTCAACTGTATTAGCGCAGAATTTTAGAGTAAAGTGGAATCAATCAATCACATTTTGACTTGCAATGGATGGGACTGTTTTTACAAAAATGTATGGAAACTTCCGCCTTCTCGAAGGTTGACAGGTCACTGTGCAATAGAGAGCAATAGTAATGGCATATTTGTGTAGGCACTAACGGAGGCTAACTCCACCATGGCTCGTTGGCCAAAGCCTATAGGGAAATTAATGTTTTTTTTGCAGGATTTTTGGATAAACGTTGAAAATAAGGTCTGTGGTAAACACAGGCTTAGGATATCTTATATGTTTTTTGTTCTATGAGATAATGTTCATCAGCTAACATCACTTTTTGTGAATTTTGAAGCATTTATGTAATCAAAACAAGCACATAAAGGCTTCATAATTCACAAAGGTCATGTTAACTGACTGATATTATCTCATAGAACAAAATGTATAAGATCTGCTGTGGCGTGTATTCATGGGCCAAGGGAAGCCAGGCTTTCCCAAATATTCGACCAATAATAAATAATAATAAAATAAAAAATGTCTCTTTCGTCTATCTGTGTTTTCATAATTGTCTGTCTATTCGCAAGTGGCTGAATCTCACAGGAGAAATCATCCGAGCGAGGGAAACAGCGCCCCTCTGTCTCAGTATGTGTAGCCCATGCATCTGATACTGACTGGAACAAAAGAGTATGACATGTTGCCGCTATACCATTTGATTGATTGCTGCCAACAAGCATTTGGCCTCCTTTAATAAAAATAAAAATAATAATTAGCCAATCAGCATTGAGCTGAGCTCAACTGTGGGTTGTTGTCCAAGAGAGGCCAGTTTGGATTTGGATTCACACCAATCAAATCACATCCTAAGCAAAATGTCATCATTGTCAGAAAAACGTGTCTGTTTCTGGTCTGCTTGTGTTGATGTCCTGCAGTAGCTAGCTTGCTAAATCGGCCCTTTCCTAAGTCATGGATGGAGATGGGGATTTGGACCTGTGGTTTTGACTTAATTCTCTGTACAGGCCAATGATTATGAGCGTCAATTCTGATCCAACCATGAATTCATACACTACATGACCAAAGTATGTGGACACCAAAATCATGGGCATGAATATGGAGTTGGTCCCCCTTTGCTGCTATAACAGTCTCCACTCTTCTGGGAAGGCTTTCCACCAGATGTTGGAACATTGCTGCGGGGACTTGCTTCCATTCAGCCAAGAGCATTAGTGAGGTCGGGCACTGATGTTGCGTGATTAGGCCTGGCTCGCAGTCAATGTTCCAATTTATCCCAATGGTGTTCGATGGAGTTGAGGTCAGGGCTCTGTGCAGGCCAGTCAAGTTCTTCCACACCGATCTCGACAAACCATTTCTGTATGGACCTCACTTCGTGCACAGTAAAGGGCCTCCCAATCTGTTGCCACAAAGTTGAAGCACAGAATCGTCTAGAATGACACTGTATGCTGTAGTGTTAAGATTTCCCTTCACTGGAACCAAGGGGCATAGCCCGAACCATAAAAAAACAACCCCAGACCATTATTCCTTCTCCACCAAAATGTACAGTTGGCACTATGCATTCAGGCAGGTAGCGTTGGACTGGCATCCACCAAACCCAGATTCATCCGTCGGACTACCAGATGGTGAAGCATGATTCATCACTCCAGAGAACGCTTTTCCACTGCTCCAGAGTCCAATGGCGGTGAGCTTTACACCACTCCAGCCAACGTTTGGCATTGTGCGTGGTGATCTTAGGCTTGTGTGTGGCTGCTAGGCCATGAAACCCATTTCATGAAGCTCCTGACGAACAGTTATTGTGCTGACGTTGCTTTCCAGAGGCAGTTTGGAACTCGGTAGTGAGTGTTGCAACCCGAGAAAAAACTATTTTTACTCACTACGTGCTTCAGCACTCGGCAGTCCCATTCTGTGAGCTTTTGTGGCCTACCACTTGCGGCTTAGTCATTGTTGCGCCTAGACATTTCCACTTCACAACAGCACTTACAGTTGACCGGGACAGCTCTAGCAGGCAGAAATTTGACGGACTGACTTGTTGGAAAGGTGGCATCCCATGACGGTGCCACGTTGAAAGTCATTGAGCTTTCAGTAAGGCCATTGCATGGCTGTGTGCTTGATTTTATACACCTGTCAGCGACATAGCCAAATCTACTAATTTGAAGGGGTGTCCACATACCTTTGTATATATAGTGTATATTGTCCCACTGGCCTGAGACAATTGACGTTCAGATGTAGCCTAGTAGGCTCACGTTAACTAGCTAGCGAGGAAGTTAGGCTAGTAAGCATTTTAGCTAGATAGCCAATGACAACAAAAACGAATAGCGTACTGTATGACAGAGACATAGACCATTTTGCCAACATGAAAGAGAGGAGGATGGCATTGGCGTTCAACTACTCTACACACACACACACACACACACACACACACACACACATCAGTATGATGGACAGCCACATGATATTTAGCAACAGTGATTGGCCTAAGTTGTTTTTGGTATCTTTAAGTTTGTTATCAGTGTATTAAACTAAGCATATACAGTGGGGGAAAAAAGTATTTAGTCAGCCACCAATTGTGCAAGTTCTCCCACTTAAAAAGATGAGAGAGGCCTGTAATTTTCATCATAGGTACACGTCAACTATGACAGACAAATTGAGAAAAAAAAATTCCAGAAAATCACATTGTAGGATTTTTAATGAATTTATTTGCAGAATTATGGTGGAAAAATAAGTATTTGGTCACCTACAAACAAGCAAGATTTCTGGCTCTCACAGACCTGTAACTTCTTCTTTAAGAGGCTCCTCTGTCCTCCACTCGTTACCTGTATTAATGGCACCTGTTTGAACTTGTTATCAGTATAAAGACACCTGTCCACAACCTCAAACAGTCAACACTCCAAACTCCACTATGGCCAAGACCAAAGAGCTGTCAAAGGACAGCGGAAACAAAATTGTAGACCTGCACCAGGCTGGAAAGACTGAATCTGCAATAGGTAAGCAGCTTGGTTTGAAGAAATCAACTGTGGGAGCAATATTAGGAAATGGAAGACATACAAGACCACTGATAATCTCCCTCGATCTGGGGCTCCACGCAGATCTCAACCCTTGGGGTCAAAATGATCACAAGAACGGTGAGCAAAAATCCCAGAACCACATGGGGGGGACCTAGTGAATGACCTGCAGAGAGCTGGGACCAAAGTAACAGGGAAGCCTACCATCAGTAGGCACTAAGCCGCCAGGGACTCAAATCCTGCAGTGCCAGACGTGTCCCCCTGCTTCGGGTACATGTCCAGGCCCGTCTGAAGTTTGCATTTGGATGATCCATAAGAGGATTGGGGAATGTAATGTGGTCAGATGAAACCAAAATAGAACTTTTTGGTAAAAACTCAACCTCGTCGTGTTTGGAGGACAAAGAATGCTGAGTTGCATCCAAAAAGAACACCATACCTACTGTGAAGCATGGGGTGGAAACATCATGCTTTGGGGCTGTTTTTCTGCAAAGGGACCAGGACGACTGATCCGTGTAAAGGAAAGAATGAATGGGGCATGTATCGTAGATTTTTGAGTGAAAAAAACTCCTTCCATCAGAAAGGGCATTGAAGATGAAATGTGGCTGGGTCTTTCCAGCATGACAATGATCCCAAACACACCGCCCAGGCACGAAGGGGTGGCTTCGTAAGAAGCATTTCAAGGTCCTGGGCGTCTCCAGATCTCAACCCCATAGAAAATCTTTGGAGGGAGTTGAAAGTCCGTGTTGCCTGTGCGACAGTCCCAAAACATCACTGCTCTAGAGGAGATCTGCATGGAGGAATGGGCCAAAATACCAGCAACAGTGCGAAAACCTTGAAGACTTACAGAAAAGCGTTTGACCTGTGTCATTGCCAACAAAGGGTATATAACAAAGTATTGAAACGTTTGTTATTGACCAAATACTTATTCACCTAGGATTTGCAAATAGAATTCATAGAAAATCCTACAATGTGATTTTCTGGAGAAAAAAATTCTAATTTTGTCTGTCATAGTTGATGTGTACCTATGATGAAAATTACAGGCCTCTCTCATCTTTTAAGTGGGAGAACTTGCACAATTGGTGGCTGACTAAATACTTTCCCCCCACCCACTGTATAGCCTTGTTGATTGATGATGTTTAAAGGTTGTTTGTTGAAATGGTGCTGGAATAGTGGAGCAGTTCTCCTGTTGTCTTTGTGTTGACTTGTGGTAACTCCGTGGTTCTAAATCAGTAGCTGTTTAGTAATCTGTCAAAAACATTAACTTGCTTGACCATGCTGCAGGTCATATAACTGTTTGTTACATGCAATATTTGCTATGTGGACATCACCAGACAGATGTTGCTGTCTGGTTTTGTGATGAAACAAAACAAAGAAGAAACAAAAAAATTATGCCACTGTGTGACTTTGTCTTTTGGTTGCCACAGCTTTATTGTATATCACGGTGGCGTATGAACGAATGGGTTATAGAGCAATAACGCAATTATCACGACATAGGTTGTAATATGGCTTTTTGGCTTGGCTTCCTCAGTGATATTACCCACGCACCGCTCCTGCTCCTAAGCCTGTGTTAACCTCAGACCTTCTTTTATGCGTATTACCAAAACTCCATTCTTACCCCATTAACTTACCCATAGGCTTTGGCCAATGAACCAGAGGTAGAAAATTCAAACTTATTTCAGTTTTTTAGGACTACAAGCTGGTGATCTCTATTATAGCAAACAGTCGTTTTCTCATGGTCTAGCAAGCTAGCTTTTGTTGCAGGCTAGTGTGCAGAGGCTGCCGCGAGGTGTTATCGAAAAGGAGTTGTTGCTAATTTGTTAGCTTCACCCTTTTCAGATTAACTTTCAACAAAGTTAAGTTTCAAAATGATCATCATCTGGTGAGTGGAACTGTGTTTTTAGTAGACACATTTTTCTTCATTCAAGTGGTTACAAGTGGTACAGTGCCTTGCAAAAGTATTCATCCCCCCTTGGCATTTTTCCTATTTTGTTTGCATTACAACCTGTAATTTAAATTGATTTTTATTTGGATTTCGTGCAATGGACATACACAAAATAGTCCAAATTGGTGAAGTGAAATGAAAAAAATAAGTTGTTTTCCCAAAAAAATTCAAAAAAAATAAATAACAGAAAAGTGGTGTGTGCATACAGTGGGGGAACAAGTATTTGATACACTGCGACGATTTTGCAGGTTTTCCTACTTACAAAAGCATGTAGAGGTCTGTAATTTTTATCATAGGTACACTTCAACTGTGAGAGACGGGAATTCTAAAACAAAAATCCAGAAAATCACATTGTATGATTTTTAAGTAATGAATTACATTTTATTGCACTGACATAAAGTATTTGATACATCAGAAAAGCAAACTTCATATTTGGTACAAAAACCTTTGTTTGCAATTACAGAGATCATATGTTTCCTGTAGGTCTTGACCAGGTTTGACACCACACTGCAGCAGGGATTTTGGGCCCTCCTCCCATACAGACCTTCTCCAGATCCTTCAGGTTTTTGGGGCTGTTACGCTGGGCAATACGGACTTTCAGCTCCCTCCAAAGATTTTCTATTGGGTTCAGCTCTGGAGACTGGCTAGGCCACTCCAGGACCTTGAGGTGCTTCTTACGGAGCCACTCCTTAGTTGCCCTGGCTGTGTGTTTCGGGTCGTTGTCATGCTGGGAGACCCAGCCACGACCCATCTTCAAATGCTTTCTCTACTGAGGGAAGGAGGTTGTTGGCCAAGATCTCCCGATACATGGCCCCATCCATCCCTCCCCTCAGTGCAGTCGTCCTGTCCCCTTTGCAGAAAAAGCATCCCCAAAGAATGATGTTTCCCACCTCCATGCTTCACCGGTTGGGATGGTGTTCTTGAGGTTGTACTCATCCTTCTTCTTCCTCCAAACACGGCGAGTGGAGTTTAGACCAAAAAAGCTCTATTTTGTCTCATCAGACCACATGACCTTCTCCCATTCCTCCTCCCTGGATCATCCAGATGGTCATTGGCAAACTTCAGACGGAGCCTGGACATCGCTGGCTTCAGGGGGGACCTTCTGCGTGCGCTGCAGGATTTTAATCCATGGCGGCGTAGTGTGTTACTAATGGTTTTCTTTAAGACTGTGGTCCCAGCTCTCTTCAGGTCCAATGACCAGGTCCTGCCGTGTAGTTCTGGGCTGATCCCTCCCCTTTCTCATGATCATTGATGCCTCGAGGTGAGATCTTGCATGGAGCCCCAACCGGGGGTGATTGACGTCATCTTGAACTTCTCCATTTTCTAATAATTGCGCCAACAGTTGTTGCCTTCTCACCAAGCTGCTTGCCTATTGTCCTGTAGCCCATCCCAGCCTTGTGCAGGTCTACAATTTTATCCCTGATGTCCTTACACAGCTCTCTGGTCTTGGCCATTGTGGAGAGGTTGCGAGTCTTTTTGATTGTTGTGTGTGGACAGGTGTGCTTTTATACAGGTAACGAGTTCAAACAGGTGCAGTTAATACAGGTAATGGGTGGAGAACAGGAGGGCTTCTTAAATAAAAAGCGAACAGGCCTGTGAGAGCCGGAATTCTTACTGGTTGGTAGGTGATCAAATACTTATGTCATGCAATAAAATGCAAATTAATTACTTAAAAATCATACAAATTGTGATTTTCTGGATTTTTGTTTTAGATTCCGTCTCTCACAGTTGAAGTGTACCTATGATTAAAAATTACAGACCTCTACATGCTTCGTAAGTAGGAAAACCTGCAAAATCGGCAGTGTATCAAATACTTGTTCTCCCCCACTGTATGTATTCTCGCTTTGCTATGAAGTCCTAAATAAGATCTGGTGCAACCAATTACCTTCGAAGTCACGTAATTAGTTAAATAAAGTCCACCTGTGTGCAATCTAAGTGTCCACATGATCTCAGTATATATACACCTGTTCTGAAAGGCCCCAGAGTCCACAACACCACTAAGCAAGGGGCACCACCAAGCAAGCTGCACCATGAAGACCAAGGAGCTCTCCAAACAATATCCAAGGGACAAAGTTGTGGAGAAGTACAGATCAGGGTTGGGTTATAAAACAATATCTGAAACTTTGAACATCACGGAGACACCATTGAATCCATTATTAAAAAATGGAAAAGAATATGGCACCACCACAAACCTGCCAAGAGAAGGCCACCCACCAAAACTCATGGACCAGGCAAGGAGGTATTAATCAGCCGAGGCAACAAAGAGACCAAAGATAACCCTGAAAAGGAGCTTGCAAAGCTCCACAGCGAGAGGGTGGAGTATCTGTCTATATGACCACTTTAAGTCAGTAGCTACACAGAGCTGGAGCTTTACGGAAGAGTGGCCAGAAAAAAACATTGCAAAGAAGAAATAAGCAAACACGTTTGGTGTTCGCCAAAAGGCATGTGGGAGACTCCCCAAACATATGGAAGAAGGTACCCTGGTCAGATGAGACAAAAATTTACCTTTTTGGCCATCAAGGAAAAATGTCTGGTGCAAACCCAACACCTCTCATCACCCCAAGAACACCATCCCCACAGTGAAGCATGGTGGTGGCAGCATCCATGCTGTGGGGATGTTTTCATCCGGCAGGGACTGGGATACTGTTCAGAATTGAAGGAATGATGGATGGCGCTAAATACAGGGAAATTCTTGGAAACCTGTTCGTCGTCCAGAGATTTGAGACTGGGACGGAGGTTCACCTTCCAGCAGGACAATGAACCTAAGCATACTGCTAAAGCAACACTCTAGTGGTTTAAGGGAAACATTTAAATGTCTTGGAATGACCTAGCCAAATGCTCAGACCTCAATCTAGTTGGAATCTGTGGTATGACTTAAAGATTGCTGTACACCAGCTGAACCCATCCAACTTGAAGGAGCTGGAGCAGCTTTGCATTGAAGAATGGGCAAAAATCCCAGTGGCTAGATGTGCCAAAGCCTATAGAGACCTTATATCCCCAAAGAGACTTGTAGCTGTAATTGCTGCAAAAGGTGGCTCTACAAAGTATTGATTTTGGGGGGTGAATAGTTATGCACGCTCAAGTTTTTCTGTTTTTTGTTTTATTTCTTGTTTGTTTCACAACAACAAAATGTTTTGCACCTTCAAAGTGGCAGGCATGTTGTGTAAATCAAATGATAAACCCCCAAAAATCCATTTAAATTCCAGGTTGTAAGGCAACAAAATAGGAAAAATGCCATGGCGAGTGAATACTTTCGCAAGCCACTGTATACAAGTGATTGTCCCGACTTTCAAGAACCCTAAGCTAACAAGAGCAATGTTGTTTCGCTTTAGGGATTGCGTAGTCAGGACAATCCTTGTATTCACTTTGAATACCACTTCAATCCCTTGTATACCACTCCAGTAAAACATCAACTGTAGATTTTTGTCTAATGTCTGAGGGCTGAAAAATCCTTATTGAATATTTGTATTGGGTATTTCTAAATTAAACATTTTATATATTTTACAAATGCTTGTATTGAACTTTTATTTTTAGAGTTAAATACTGTATGTCTGTTTTGAGTATTTGTTGGCTAACCCCCTTTTTTTGTCAATATTATAAAAAATATTATTTGTATCACTGTTCTGCAACATATGCTTAAATTATTTAAGTATTTCCTGTGCTAGATCTAATGGATAATGTTTGCTTTATAAATATTGTTCTATGTTCTGAATCTAGAAAAACATGCTAAAATGCTAACGAAATTAGCCCTGGAGCATTATATAGCGCTATAAAATAAAAATACGTTTTGAGATTTGTGTCGCATATTTGAATATTCTAATGATAGAATTAAACAAGGCCTTTAAACACTTGTTGGACGATACATGTAAATATGAAATGCCTTTTATGATGTCTGACGGAGTTAAATCCAGTTAGTTGCATTCTATTAAGAATTAAAACATTGTTTTTACGTGTGATAGCAGATACTTTGGTCTATCAAAATATATATTTCAAACGTTGTAAATATTAAGACAAATATTTCTTGAAAAAAGTAGAGATTTTCCCATCTGTTAAGAATCCCTGAGCTATATCTCAGAAAATAACTTGTGTGTGAAACATTGTTGCATTTAAACTTTAGATCACCGGTTACTTTGTGTGATAAACGTGAAAAAATATATTTGTAATAGGAAGTAAAATTATACATTTCGATTGGGAAATGCTTAGCCTAATTTTGTGTTTTTATATTATATATTGGGACCTACTGGCTTATTATGGCTGAGTGAATGGGCTGCTTATTCTTTAACATCATGCTGTGTGTGACTGCTATCTTTCTATCAGCCCTATGTGTTTTACAAAAAGTGTTCTCCCCCTACATGGGGTGTGTTGGTATTACGGACTGTGACGTGATGAGCTTGGACACAGGAGAAGAGAGAGAGACCAGCAGAGAAGAGACCAGACGAGGAATCAGTGGTTTAGGATAAACGTAAATACTTTACTGAGAATTGGTAACAGAAGGATCTCAGTAATACTGGGGAAACAACAAACACTAGAGCTAGAAAACTCACTCGGGAGACAAACGCACATGGCAAGCGAATCGAAGCTTCTGCAAAGGGAAACAGAAAACACACCTCTCTGCCTCTCTAACCTGGTGGTCCCTGCACGCACCACCCACGTGGAGTTCAGGTCTCAGGCAGCCTCTGGAACTGCCGTTCTGCTGCCAACAAGGCAGAGTTCATCTCAGCCTATGCTACCCTCCAGTCCCTCGACTTCTTGGCGCTGGCGGAAACATGGATTACCACTGAAAACACTGCTACTCCTACTGCTCTCTCCTCGTCTGACCATGTGTTCTCGCATACCCTGAGAGCATCTGGTCAGCGGGGTGGTGGCACAGGAATCCTCATCTCTCCCAAGTGGACATTCTCTCTTTTTCCCCTGACCTATCTGTCTATCTCCTCATTTGAATTCCATGCTGTCACAGTCACTAGCCCATTCAAGCTTAACATCCTTGTCATTTATCGCCCTCCAGGTTCCCTTGGAGAGTTCATCAATGAGCTTGACGCCTTGATAAGTTCCTTTCCTGAGGATGGCTCACCCCTCACAGTTCTGGGTGACTTCAACCTCCCTAAGTCTACCTTTGACTCATTTCTCTCTGCCTCCTTCTTTCCCTCCTCTCCTCTTTTGACCTCACCCTCTCACCGTCCCCCTACTCACAAGGCAGGCAATACGCTTGACCTCATCTTTACTAGATGCTGTTCTTCTACTAATCTCACTGCAACTCCCCTCCATGTCTCCGACCACTACTTTGTATCCTTTTCTCTCTCGCTCTCCTCCAACACTACTCACTCTGCCCCTACTCAGATGGTAATGCGCCGTCGCAACCTTCGCTCTCTCTCTCCGCTTTACTCTCTCCTCTTCCATCCTATCATCTCTTCCCTCTGCTCAATCCTTCTCCCTCCAATCTCCTGATTCTGCCTCCTCAACCCTCCTCTCCTCCCTTTCTGCATCCTTTGACTCTCTATGTCCCCTATCCTCCCGGCTGGCTTGGTCCTCCCCTCCTGCTCCGTGGCTTGATGACTCATTGCGAGCTCACAGAACAGGGCTCCGGGCAGCCGAGCGGAAATTGAGGAAAACTAGACTCCCTGCGGACCTGGCATCTTTTCACTCCCTCCTCTCTACATTTTCTTAATCTGTTTCTGCTGCTAAAGCCACTTTCTACCACTCTAAATTCCAAGCATCTGCCTCTAACCCTAGGAAGCTCTTTGCCACCTTCTCCTCCCTGCTGAATCCTCCTCCCCCCCCCCCCCTCCTCCCTCTCTGTGGATGACTTCGTCAACCATTTTGAAAAGAAGGTTGACGACATACGATCCTCGTTTGTTAAGTCAAATGACACTGCTGGTCCAGCTCACACTGCCCTACCCTATGCTTTGACTTCTTTCTCCCCTCTCTCTCCAGATAAAATCTTGCGACTTGTGACCGCCGGCCGCCCAACAACCTGCCCGCTTGACCCTATCCCCTCCTCTCTTCTCCAGACCATCTCCGGTGACCTTCTCCCTTACCTCACCTCGCTCATCAACTCATCCTTGACCGCTGGCTATGTCCCTTCCGTCTTCAAGAGTTGCACCCCTTCTCAAAAAACCAACACTCGATCCCTCTGATGTCAACAACTACAGACCAGTATCCTTTCTTTCTTTTCTCTCCAAAACTCTTGAGCGTGCCGTCTTTAGCCAACTCTCTTGCTATCTCTCTCAGAATGACCTTCTTGATCCAAACCAGTCAGGTTTCAAGACTGGTCATTCAACTGAGACTGCTCTTCTCTGTGTCACGGAGGCTCTCCGCACTGCTAAAGCTAACTCTCTCTCCTCTGCTCTTGTCCTTCTAGACCTGTCTGCTGCCTTTGATGCCGTGAACCATCAGATCCTCCTCTCCACCCTCTCCGAGCTGGGCATCTCTGGCGCGGCTCACTCTTGGATTGCTTCCTACCTGACCGGTCGCTCCTATCAAGTGGCGTGGCGAGAATCTGTCTCCGCACCACGTGCTCTCATCACTGGTATCCCCCAGGGCTCAGTTCTAGGCCCTCTCCTATTCTCGCTATACACCAAGTCACTTGGCTCTGTCATATCCTCATATGGTCTCTCCTATCATTGCTACGCAGATGACACACAACTAATCTTCTCCTTTCCCCCTTCTGATAACCAGGTGGCGAATCGCATCTCTGCATGTCTGGCAGACATATCAGTGTGGATGATGGATCACCACCTCAAGCTGAACCTTGGCAAGATGGAGCTGCTCTTCCTCCCGGGGAAGGACTGCCGGTTCCATGATCTCGCCATCACGGTTGACAACTCCGTTGTGTCCTCCTCCCAGAGTGCGAAGAGCCTTGGCGTGACCCTGGACAACACCCTGTCGTTCTCCGCTAACATCAAGGCGGTGACCCGATCCTGTAGGTTCATGCTCTACAATAATAATAATAATAATAATATGCCATTTAGCAGACGCTTTTATCCAAAGCGACTTACAGTCATGCGTGCATACATTTTTGTGTATGGGTGGTCCCGGGGATCGAACCCACTACCTTGGCGTTACAAGCGCCGTGCTCTACCAGCTGAGCTACAGAGGACCACAACATTCGTAGAGTACGACTCTGCCTTACACAGGAAGCGGCACAGGTCCTAATCCAGGCACTTGTCATCTCCCGTCTGGATTACAGCAACTCGCTGTTGGCTGGGCTCCCTGCCTGTGCCATTAAACCCCTACAACTCATCCAGGATGCCGCAGCCCGTCTGGTGTTCAACCTTCCCAAGTTCTCTCATGTCACCCCGCTCCTCCGCACACTCCACTGGCTTCCAGTTGAAGCTCGCATCTGCTACAAGACCATGGTGCTTGCCTACGGAGCTGTGAGGGGAACGGCACCTCCGTACCCTTCAGGCTCTGATCAGTGCCTACACCCAAACGAGGGCATTGCGTTCATTCACCTCTGGCCTGCTGGCCCCCTACCTCTGCGGAAGCACAGTTCCCGCTCAGCCCAGTCAAAACTGTTCGCTGCTCTGGCACCCCAATGGTGGAACAAGCTCCCTCATGACGCCAGGACAGCGGAGTCACTCACCACCTTCCGGAGACACTTGGAAACCCCACCTCTTTAAGAAATACCTGGGATAGGATAAAGTAATCCTTCTACCCCCTTACCCCACCCCCCAAAAAATAAATTAAAAATATAATAAAATAAATAAATAAATACATATTGTAAAGTGGTTATCCCACTGGCTATAAGGTGAATGCACCAATTTGTAAGTCGCTCTGGATAAGAGCGTCTGCTAAATGACGTAAATGGAAATGGAAATGGAAATCATAATTAGTGATAGATCACACCTGACTGTCATTATTGTCTCTAGGACGGTCTCTGCCGCCCTCTGGTGACAGGTGGAACCATGACACGGTGTGACGATCCCGGCTGTCTGAGTCGGGTCCTGTCTGGTGACTAGTGTTCCTGCTCGTATTCTCCAGTTTCCCGAGGGTTCGGGAACGCTCCGGGGAGCGCTCTGGTTTTCCGCACCTGCATCCCATCAGCAATCTGCACACCTGGTCCTGATCATCACCCCTTCTTAGGCTCTGGCCCAACATCCAGTTCCTGCCGGATCGTTAGCCATGAACAGTATGTTTGTCAGCGTATCAGCCTTTGAGTTCTAGCGTTAGTTTTGTTGTTTTGCACCTTGTTGATTTGCTGTGTACTCACCTCCGTTTTGTTCTGTCTGCAGTCTCTCACCCGGAACCTTCACCCAACCTCTGCCTGATGGTCGGCGGCTGCCGAGCCAGTACCGACCAACCACTGCACCCTCAACAACCCATCCACGCCACCCGCTCTGTTCCCTGGATTATTCAGCTTCACTCGGACTCTATAAATAAACACTCACCTTTGTCTCACGTACCGTGTCCTGGTCTGCTTCTGGGTTCTGGCTTAGTTAACCGTGACAGAACGATCCGGCCAGTAATGAACCCAGCGGACCTGGACTCTGTTCGCCATGCTATTACCCAGCAGGAGAAGATGTTGGGCCATCATAGCACGGTACTACAGGAGATCGCGTTGTCAGTTCGGAACCTTTCTACCGGTCTGACGGAGGTCCAGAACCAACGCAAGTGTCCGGTGGAGGATCCACTACCGGTTTCACCCATCTCGCCTGCCGCTTCTGAAGCTGTGTCCATCCGTGAGCCCAAGGTTCCGACGCCGGATAAGTATGAGGGAGAGCTGGGAAGATGCCGTTCCTTCCTTATGCAGTGTGGACTAGTGTTCGATCTACAGCCCTACTCTTATGCCACAGACAAGGCTAGGATAGCCTTTGTGATTGAGTTGCTGCGTGGTCGAGCGCTGGAGTGGGCTTCAGCCGTTTGGGAACGACAGGATCCCTGCATGGCTTCATACCAGGGGTTCACGGCCGAGATGAGGAAGCTCTTCGACCATTCCGTCCGAGGGAGGGACGCAGCTAGGCGCCTGTTTTCGCTTCGCCAAGGAACTCGCAGCGTGGCCGACTTCGTGATCGAGTTCAAGACGTTGGCTGTGGAGAGTGGGTGGAACGAGGAGTCTCTGCAAGCGGCCTTTTACCAGGGTCTGTCGGAGCAGCTCAAGGATGAGTTGATCTCCTATCCGGAGCCTAGTGACCTGGACAGCTTGGTAGCTTTGTCTATTCGGGTGGATAATCGAGTCCGAGAGCGAAGGAGGGAGAAGCAATGGGTCCCGTCCAACCGATCAGCTTCTCAGGATCCAGTCGGGTCGTCCAAACTGCGCGGCTCGCTAAAGTTGGGAGGACTTTTAGCGAGCCAGTTTCGACCTCTCAATACCTCTGTCAGACCCCGTTTCCCGGCTACCCTTATGAACAGGAATCAGAGCTTAGCGATTAACGCTTTTATCCGATTCAGGTGCCGATGGAAGCTTTCTAGATGCCGAGTTGGTGGAACAGCTGGGGCTTTCCAAGGAGCAATTGCCGGAAGCCATTGAAGCTACCACTCTGAACGGCAGTAGTCTGGCACGTATCACGATGAGGACTGAACCGGTTAAGATGCGGTTGTCGGGGAATCATTCTGAGATGATTTCATTCTTCATTCTGCCGTCTTCCCATGTTCCTCTGGTCCTTGGATACCCCTGGCTGAAGGAACACAATCCCACGTTCGATTGGGTGACGGGCAAGGTAACGAGTTGGAGCCTTGATTGTCATCCTATCTGTCTCAAGACTGCCTGCCCCCATTCGGTTCCCAGTCAGGTGATTGAGGCTAAACCCCCAGATTTGTCCCTGGTTCCCGAGACATATCACGATTTGGGGGAAGTTTTCAGTAAGCAGAAGGCTCTGTCACTCCCTCCCCACCGACCATATGATTGTGCCATCAACCTGGTCCCTGGAGCTGTCTACCCCAAGGGAAGGTTATACAGTATCTCCCGACCTGAACGTGAGGCGTTGGAGACCTACATCAAGGAGTCCCTAGCTGCTGGTCTCGTTCGTCCCTCGTCATCACCCCTGGGGGCAGGATTCTTCTTTGTGGGTAAGAAGGATGGCTCTCTTCGACCGTGTATTGATTATCGGGGGTTGAATGACATCACGGTCAAGAACAAGTATCCCCTGCCCTTGATGAGTTCTGCCTTCGACTCCTTACAGGGTGCTACGGTGTTCACCAAGCTAGACCTACGCAATGCGTATCACCTGGTCGGATCAGAGAGGGGGACGAGTGGTTGACGGGTTTCAATACACCGATGGGTCACTTGAGTATCAGGTGATGCCGTTTGGACTGACCAATGCTCCAGCGGTATTCCAGAGTATGGTGAAACGACGTCCTGAGAGATATGATCGGTCTCTTTGTGTTTGTTTACCTGGATGACATTCTGATCTTCTCGAAGGAACCTTCCGACCACGTCCAGCATGTCCGGCAGGTTCTGCAGCGATTGTTGGAGAATCGCCTGTTTGTGAAGGCCGAGAAGTGCGAGTTTCACGCCCACCACGACATCCTTTCTCGGGTACATCATCTCCAGGGGAGAGATTAGGATGGACCAGGAGAAGGTTAGAGCGGTTCTGGAATGGGCCCAGCCCGGTACGAGATTGCAGCTCCAGAGATTTTTGGGGTTTGCGAATTTCTACCGCAGATTCATCCGGGATTACAGCCGTGTGGCCGCTCTCCGTTAACTGCCTTGACTTCCAGCATCAGGACCTTCAAGTGGAATCCGGAGGCGGATCGAAGCGTTTCTGGATTTGAAGAGGCGATTCACCAACGCACCGATTCTCTCTCAACCGGACACGGCCCGTCAGTTCGTCGTTGAAGTGGACCGCGTCTGATGTGGGAGTTGGCGCCATCCTGTCGCAGCGATGCTCCACGGACAGTAAACTCCATCCCTGCGCCTACTACTCTCGTCGCCTTTCCGCCTGCGGAGAGGAATTACGATGTGGGTAACCGGGAGCTTCTCGCGGTGAAACTTGCCTTGGAGAGAGTGGCGCCACTGGTTGGAGGGGGCGGAGCAACCGTTTATGGTCTGGACGGACCACAAGAATCTTGCTTACGTGCAATCGGCTAAACGTCTCAACTCCCGTCAGGCCAGGTGGGCGTTGTTTTTCGGACGATTCAAGTTTGCCCTGGCGTTCGACCGGGATCTAAGAACGGCAAGGCGGACGCCTTGTCCCCGGATGTTCTCCAAGACGGAGGAGAGTGGGTCCAAGACCGAGACAATCCTCCCCGGAACTGCGTCGTAGGAGCAGTTATGTGGAAGATTGAGGAGGAGGTGCTGGCGCCCCTTCGGACTCAGCCCGGTCCCGGTAACGGTCCACCGGTCGGTTGTTTGTGCCTGAGTCGGTTCGTCCTGCTGTCCTCAAATGGTCCCACGCCAGCAAGATGGCTTGTCACCCTGGCGTGGCTCGGACTATGGCGTTTCTTCGCAGACGTTTTTGGTGGCCTGCCATGGCCGAGGATACTCGGGGTTTTGTTGCTGCCTGTCCAGTGTGTGCGCAGAATAAGAGTACCAATCGGCCCAGCTCTGGACTACTTCACCCCCTTCCTATTCCCCGGCGACCATGGTCGCATCTGGCCCTGGACTTCGTCACGGGGGTTGCCCGCTTCTGAGGGGAACACGGTCGTTCTGACTATCGTGGACAGATTCAGCAAGTTCGCCCACTTTGTGCCAATTGCCAAGCTTCCCTCTGCCTCGGAGACGTCCGAGATCCTGGTTAGGGAGGTTTTCAGGGTCCACGGTTTGCCCAGTGATATCGTTTCCGACCGTGGCCCTCAGTTTACCTCTGCTGTCTGGAAGTCCTTCTGTTTGGCCATTGGAGCTACGGTCAGTCTCACATCTGGTTTTCACCCCCAATCCAATGGTCAGGCGGAGAGAGCCAACCAGAAGATGGAATCAACGCCTACGCTGTCTGGTCTCTTCCAACCCCACCTCCTGGGCCTCTCAGTTGCCTTGGGTTGAGTATGCCCACAATACTCTTCCTACATCTGCCACTGGGATGTCTCCCTTCCAGTGCCTGTATGGCTATCAACCTCCCCTGTTTCCTTCTCAGGAGAAGGAGCTCTCAGTGCCTTCTGTGCAGGCCCATATTCGGCGTTGCCACCGGACCTGGCATCGGGCCAGAAAGGCACTCCTTAGAGTTTCGGACCGGTATCAGCTCCAGGCGAATCGTCGGCGGATTCCCGCTCCCACCTATACCATCGGAGATAGGGGTTTGGTTGGCCACACGGGATCTTCCGTTACGGACTGAGTCTAGGAAGTTGTTGCCGAAGTTCATTGGTCCGTTTGTGGTGGAGAAGGTGATCAATCCAGTGGCAGTTCGACTCAAACTACCGAGGACGCTCAGAGTCCATCCCACCTTTCATGTCTCCTGCCTCAAGCCTGTCTTCCTCAGTCCTCTGTTGCCTCCTCCGCCTCCTCCTCCTCCTCTCGGATGATCGGAGGTGGTCCTGCCTACACGGTGCGTCGCATCATGGATTCCAGACGGCGGGGCCGGGGTTTCCAGTATCTCGTGGACTGGGAGGGGTATGGCCCTGAAGAGAGGAGTTGGATTCCGCGCGACAGGTCCTGAGACGCAGACCTCATCAGTGACTTCTACCGCCTCCATCCTGGCGCTCCGGGAAGTCCGCCCGGTGGCGTTCGTCGGAGGGGGGTACTGTGACGATCCCGGCTGTCTGAGTCGGGTCCTGTCTGGTGACTAGTGTTCCTGCTCGTATTCTCCAGTTTCCCGAGGGTTCGGGAACGCTCGGGAGCGCTCTGGTTTTCCGCACCTGCATCCCATCAGCAATCTGCACACCCTGGTCCTGATCATCACCCTTCTTAGGCTCTGGCCCAACATCCAGTTCCTGCCGGATCGTTAGCCATGAACAGTATGTTTGTCAGCGTATCAGCCTTTGAGTTCTAGCGTTAGTTTTGTTGTTTTGCACCTTGTTGATTTGCTGTGTACTCACCTCCCGTTTTGTTCTGTCTGCAGTCTCTCACCCGGAACCTTCACCCAACCTCTGCCTGATGGTCGGCGGCTGCCGAGCCAGTACCGGACCAACCACTGCACCCTCAACAACCCATCCACGCCACCCGCTCTGTTCCCTGGATTATTCAGCTTCACTCGGACTCTATAAATAAACACTCACCTTTGTCTCACGTACCGTGTCCTGGTCTGCTTCTGGGTTCTGGCTTAGTTAACCGTGACACACGGACACTGTCCTTTCAGCATCACGAGCCTGTTACACTCACATCCTTTGACGTTATCACTGTTGTCGCTTTTGGTGATAGCGTGATAGTGATGGCATTAGGCTGTGCAAGCAGTGTGGCTGTTGCTGCTGGTAGCATTATCTGTATGGGTGCTGTCTCTGTGAGTGGCAGCCAAAAGCGTGGCTCAGCCTCAGGCATGTTTGATTCAGTGATGCTATGTTTCTGTTATTATTCTTGATTTTAGAGTTTGGTACAACGTGTTGGAAGATAATAGAGATTTAATAGAGGTTCCAATATGGTTCACACTGACTCAACCAACCATGTGATCACAATCATGCAGAAAGAGTATCACAGAACTGAGCAGCTGAATGTAGGGAGAATTCTCATAATGATAGCAATAACAATAACAAGATATTACATAATAGTAATATGATAATGTGCTGTCGGACTGTCTATCAGTTGGATTTGGAGCTGAGAGAGAGATGCTCTCGGGAGTATTTACTCAAACACACTGAGTGCTCTGTTTCTATTGATCAAATCAACATTGAACGGCAGGCAGGCTATATCTGGAGCCATTCTGAACGAGGCAGCCATAACAGCACATTATCCACCCATTACCATCCCAATGTGTGTCATGTCTGAGAAGAGGTGTATTAGTAAAGTTGTGCCTACCTGAATGGCAACAGAGATGAAGAGAAAGGCAGCAGTCAGAGTGAGGTAGGGACTGTGTCGCATCACCAGGATGAAGCCCTTGTGGAACGGGATCTGCTTCTCCGTCTTCGAAATGTATGGATCTGTGCGAGGAAGAAAAGGAATAACATTTGAAAGTGTCAAAGGAGACAGTTTCTTTGGTTTCTGTCTTTTATCCCAACCCTAAATCTAGCCCATGAAGCACCACACATTCTGTGATGAGAGAATATACAGTAGCATGAGTGAGACACGTATGGGGGATTTCGCCTCCAATCTGGCAACCCTGTAGCTGCCCCTGCATTGCAGCATTGCTATGCTCTGTCTGTTCCACAGGGCTTGCCACTACAGAGAACCAGAACTAACAGGTTCACTGGTGGTGAGGTCAGCAGTTCACTGACAGCCTCCATGTGCATGAAAAACAAGATGTATTATTTTTTTAACCTTTATTTTAGCAGGGAGTCCCATTGTGACCAAGGTCTCTTCACTTTTGCAAGTGAGCCCTGCATCTCACAATTGCACAGAGATATGGATGGTAGATTCTCTCCTTTTACACTTAATACTTAATAATTTATTCTTATTTTTTCCCCTGAGCTGGATAATCATTGGATAAGGATGGAGCTAGCTAAATAGTCAGTTCAGAATAAGGCTAAACTGCTTACTGGTACTTTGCAAATGAGGTTAGAGTGAAATATGAGAGGGGGAAGAGAGCACACACACTTGCTGGGGAAAAGTGTGCACAAACACACACACACACACACACACATGCACACAAAACACACATACATACACACACACAGACTCACCATCTCTCTCTTTGACTCCCAGGAACATGACCACAGTGCAGATGAGAAACACTCCTCCTATCACACCAGCAGCAATCATATACACCTCCTTCTGCAAAAGGATAAAAGAAAAAACAATCATATACTGTACACCTCATTCTACAAGGGAGGATAGAGAGCATATAAACTTATTCAGCAAAGGCAGGAAAAAAACAACAGTGTAAATCTATCCTTTATTTGTTTATTACACTACTCTTCCTTGGGCCCACTATCAATCTTTAAAGCATTTGGTTACAGAAGGAGCACATCTGTACTGAGCCTTTCTCAATTTCCATTTTGTAACTCCACCCAAATACTGCACTTCAACCGTTATCAAAAAGTCACATTAGAAGATATCGATGTGTTTGTTGACCCTGTCATTTTACGCTAGCACTCCTTAAATCGCTCTAGCAGATACCAGATCTCATAAATCACTGAACAGATTAGATAAAAGCATAGACAGAAAAAAATCCTTAAATACATCCTACCAAAATACTATAGAGTCTTGAAGATTTCATGTTGACCCCAACAGGAACTGCACTGCCCTAAACAACTCTGGGCTTGTTTGCCATTTTTTCCAGGCGGTGCAGCAAAGTGGTTTATTATTATTTATTCACATCAAACGTTCCGCCAATTTCTGAGGGACTGGAGAACTCGCCCAGATGAATGAGCCACCTCACCCGCGAACTCAGAGGAATCTAGTGGTGACAGTGCTCCAAGTGTGTGTGTTTGTGTGTAAATGCTCAGCATGGCTACAAAGGGTCCTGCGTGGTTAGAGAGCCGAACCATCTGGGTTTACCCAAAATCATTTGAAAAGGCACCACTTGAGCCCCTGAATAGCCGCGGCGTGCCCGAATCCAACACGGAACAGTTTGGGCTGGAGCCCGCTCGCCGCGTTTTGCCCATGAACCCATAAACCACCTTTGCATTCACAAGATTCACATCAGGGTCTCTGGGTTGTCTCAGTGATGTTTTCATTGGCTATATGTACAGTATACTGCTAAGGAAATGAACAACCAGTTCAATTCAAATGTAATGTTCCGGTCTGGGTTTGGCTGGAAATAGATGTTCAATATTGTTAGTCCCCTAATCCCAACAAACTACATGTCGAGTTTGGGGTCTGGGGTTCATTCAGGTGTTTTTGAATGTGATAAAAATAGCCTTAATCACACACAGACTGTGGTCACCCCCTCAGTGTGGGGAGGAGTCTCTTATTTTAGGGAAGGGGTTTGATGGCTGATGTCAGGGAGGAAACCCCTTTTTGTGGTCAGTGCCAAGGGAGGGGAGGAAGCTGGGGCATCCTATGGTCACTTCAAACCCAGGATGATAAATAATATATGTCTATAAAGCCCTCTTTAAGTTGGTACATGGTAAGACTAAATCTCACCGCTAGACAGTCTACAAACACAAACTTCCTATTCATCATATTCCTTTAAGTTTCAACACGTCACTATTTTCATACTTGTTGACCTTCAACTGGTTTCCTGTTTGTTTCCTTTCAACTTTGAGACTTTAAAAAAGGAAATGAAAAAGTGAAGTTAAAGGAAAAGATGCCCCTGAAAGTGCAGCCCTGAGGTAGTTGAGGACACTACTGTCACTTACAGTTATTTTCAAAATCGGAATACCATGGTAACACCCCAGGTCAGGTTGTTTGTTGTCGCGGTGACACTTACAGCATGTGACAGGAAGTCCTGGGAGTGAACGATTCTCTTGACGATCTCGGCCCCACTGCCGTTGCCTAGGTGACCGGTGGACATGTTGTGGTGGGGGCAGTGCTTCAGGGTGTGGGCGCTTGCCACAATCTGACCCTGGATGGCAGCGCCAACTAGAGTACCCAGCACCTCCAGGGTCATACCTGCAGTATAACATATTTTTTACAGTATTAAGTACTATCAAAACAGAATGACAGAATAGTGCTTGAATTTTATTAAACAAACTAAGGTCTGTTTAATAGTGACCTACGATAGGCTGTGGCTGAGTCTCTCTCCTTCTGGTCTGTACTGAGAAACATGGTGAGGGCAGAGTAAGGCACATGGAAACACTGGGAAACACAGAAGAAACACAGAGGACATGATTAGATATGGTTAGATATAGGACAGAGGGTCAGAGTCCATATCATTTCCACCTTTTGGGGATATTTTATGCTGCATGTTCCACTCAAGACGATGATTCACTGCAACATTAACCCTTAAGAGCACCCGTGTGTCAATCTAAGT
Organism: Coregonus clupeaformis; assembly: GCF_020615455.1. Taxonomy (NCBI): domain Eukaryota; kingdom Metazoa; phylum Chordata; class Actinopteri; order Salmoniformes; family Salmonidae; genus Coregonus; species Coregonus clupeaformis. Next base: position 54,079 of record NW_025536168.1, read on the forward strand.
AACATCATAATAAAATCCCCATCAAAATCTGTCAATTTAAGCTAGAAATATACGTTTTTGTCATAGGCTGCTACTCAATCCACCGCATCCGTCTATGTCGGCCTTCCACATATGTGGTGGAAAGTGGGCGAGCTACAGGGTTGTTTGTCAGACCATGAGTCGTCCCGAAAATCAGTCTTCTAATGAAAACATCTGTAGCATCCAAACCGTTTGGGCAACAAACTAATATGACTCCACTATGGAAAGGGGAGATTCTCACAAACAAGATGGTATTCTCCATTTTGTGTCACGGGACTTATTTGAAGGTAAGCGGTACCGGTTTAAAAAATACATGGAAAGTATGGAGGTAGTTTTGTGCCCAAAAAAAAAAGGTGTTAAATATGTGTCCAAAAAACACAAATATTTCCTTAGCTTTCTTATATCTCCTCTTCAAAACCTTATCCCTTATGATAAATTTTTTGACTGTCTTTTTTGCCATTTATGAATGTGTATTCAATGTGTTTCTATGGGCTATAGTAGTAAAGGCCAAATTTAGTAGATCAGTCAGCAACCCTAGCCTTCGCCTTCAACCCCAGCCTTTCTTCTCCTTTGTCATTTACACAACAGCTCAATCAGCGACCGAACAACTCACCGAGCGTCCAAAGATATGACAGAAATAAACACTGCCATGAAAGACTGTCCCAGCCCTTCTCCTTCTCTTCGGCCCAGGGCGGGATGGAGGGAAGGAGGGATGGAGGGAAGGAGGGAAGGCCAAGCATGTCATTTGTGGGGCCTTGTTGTAAAAACACAATTTATAGAACCCAATTTGACCAGAGCTTTGCCTCACGTAGAAGGACTTACAGTGGTCATCAAATCATGATTGAATGATTACACTGGCCGGTGATGTACACTACCTGTTTTTTTATTGTTACTACTGTAGGGCCTTAAAGTGATAGCAGCTGTTTGTTCTCAGTCTCTCACACACAAAGACAATGAAGGGAAGCTAAAAGTGGCAACCAGCATTTACCCACCCAGCGGTCTCTGACAGGGCCGAGTGTATACTTATCAAGTAGTTAGAATGACGTCATTATAGGCCATCGCAATGTGGCTACGATGGGCAGTGGTAAACATGCTCTGTAGCATATGTGAAAATAGATTAGAGAGAGAGAGAGCAGAGGAGAGAGAGACATTGCAGAGAGAAAGAGAACGAGAGAGAGAGAGAGAACGAGAAAAAAGAGAAAAGGAGAGTGAAAGAGAGGGAAAGGGTTTGAAGCTGTACCATAGTAACAAAATAAACCTAAATAAACACACTTGTTTGAGGTGAACTATCAAAAGGGTTTTGTTTTATGACATGTTGGCTCTGCTCACTATAGTATTGTGTTGGGTTCTGCAAGTCATCTCTGCTTATCTGTATATTTTCTGGCAGATAGAAAGCTGTATCCAGGAACAATGGTAGTTGGGTAAACAAAGTCAGTGTTGAATAGTGTTAGATAAGATACTGTATCTGAGAAGGAGGATGTAAATGGTTGTCCTTGTGGGCCAACGTTTATGTAGTACTAGCAGTAGTTGGTATCTGGCTGGTACTTACAGTGATGAGTGTCTGGTAGAGGCAGTAGAAGCCCAGGTACCAGATGAATCGTCCGTTTGTGAAGGGAGGAACGAACCACAGGTAGAAGTAGGAGACCACCACAAACGGAGTACAGCCCACCATCCTACAGAGACAAAAAGGGAGGGCAGGGTTATTGTTTCTTATTGCATATATTTTTTTGGTTTGTTGGTATTTTACCCCCTTTTTCGCTGCAACTCCCGTACGGACACAGGAGAGGCAAAGGTCGAGAGTCATGCGTCCTCCGAAACACAACCCAACCGAGCCGCACTACTTCTTGACACAGTGCCTGCTTAACCCGAAAGCCAGCCGCACCAATGTGACGGAGTAAACACCATACACCTGGTGACCGAGTCAGCGCGCACTGCGCCCAGCCCGCCACAGGAGTCACTAGTGCACGATGGGACAAGAACATCCCTGCCGGCCAAACCCTCCCCTACCCTGGACGGCGCTGGGCCAATTGTGCGCCGCCCCATGGGTCTCCCAGTCACGGCCAGCTGCGACAGAGTCTGGACTCGAACCAGGATCTCTAGTGGCACAGCTAGCACTGCAATGCAGTGCCTTAGACCACTGCGCCACCCGGGAGGCCCTTATTGCATATCTTAATGGCTATTGTTTGAGCAAACATTTTAGTCAAATTTGGTATAATTTTTTATTGTGAAACTCTGGCCTCATTATGGGTTTGTGCAATGGATAAAGACATGACAGTTTATCTCAGCAGGCTGGTTTAGACAACTATGTATAAAAGCCTGTAAACCTGTTAGGCCAGTGATAGATTGATGGTGTGTGGGCTGTTTTAGGTGCGATGGATGGTGTGTTTGTGAATCTGAAGGAATCCGTTCTGAGTTAGTGTGGCGGCACAGTGGGAGGACGGGAAGATGCAATATGCCACAGAATCGCTAACTCGCATGATCATGAGCATTATTCAGGCACACGCGCACACACAGGCATCTCAGGACATAATAATTATTCTGCATTGTGCAGTTTGGAGGATATGGGGAGCTGTGTTGTCTATGTATAATTCATCCAGATACAACTTGTACATACTGTATCATTATGGGCTAAGGGAACAGCTGTGTGTTTCACTGTGGAGATAGAGATATATATATATATATAGAGAGAGAGAGAGAGAGAGAGAGAGAGAGAGAGAGAGAGAGAGAGAGAGAGAGAGAGAGAGAGAGAGAGAGAGAGAGAGAGAGAGAGAGAGAGAGAGAGAGAGAGAGAGAGAGAGAGAGAGAGAGAGAGAGAGAGAGAGAGAGAGAGTGGGGAGGTTGTGGACTAGTGCACTTTCCTCCAGTCCTCAATAACTATATCATCTATAACCACTGAGTTATACACGAATAGGCTCTAATTCTTTCCCACTAAAGCAACATAGACTAGGAGCCGAGGACGGACACCCCAAAAAACTAAGCTATATCTTAGGTTCATCTGATAACATCTACTCAGTATCTGTACATCATAGAGTTCACACTTAGGAAAACATCCTTATCATAAAGACTCAAGACCAACGAATGCTCTGCAGCTGTAGTGTCAACTAAGTAAATATAGTTAACACAGCTAAGCATGCTTTTGCTAGCTCAACCACATCCTCTACGCACCACCCCCAAATAGCCACAGTCACGTTGTTTTGGTGACAATGCCAAAACATTTCCAAAATGGACCTGAACTCTAACCTTTGACCTGATAGGACCCCAAGGTGTTTGACCCCCATCCTCATACTAAACCCCACCCCCTCTGCTCTTGTTGCCCTAACTCCAGACCTGTCCTGCCCTGGAATTCAGTTTAACTAAGAACAGATAGAAAGTAAATTGTATGGATTTTTTTTCTATTAATAATGTAAAATTAGCATCTTCTTGATGCAATTAAAGCCTTAAAGTCCGGAAAAACTCCAGGGTTGGATGGCATACCAGTTGAGGTATACCAAACCTTTTTTGATGTACTCAGAGGACCGTTATTAGCATGTTTTAACCACTCCTATAAAAATGGTAGATTATCAGATACTCAACAAGAAGGTCTGATTTCATTATTACTGAAACAGGACCCAAGTGGTAAATATAAAGATCCAGTCCATTTAAAAAAATTGGAGGCCCCTTACACTTCAGTGTTATGATGCAAAAATTCTAGCAAAATGCATAGCGCATAGAATTAGAAAGGTATTGTCGGATATTATTCATCCTTTTTTTTACATGGACGATACATTGGAGAAAATATAAGACAAGTACTGGAAACAATAGAACACTATGAAAAATCTGGGAAACTAGGCCTGGTACTCATAGCTGACTTTGAAAATGCTTTTCATCAAGTACCACTGGAATTTATAAATAAATGCCTGGAATATTTCAATTTTTGAGAGTCTCTTATACAGTTGGTTAAAGTTATGTATAGTAACCCTAGGTGTAAAATAGTAAATAATGGCTACTTCTCAGAAAGTATTAAACTGTCAAGAGGAGTAAAACAAGGTTGTCCACTATCGGCATATCTATTTATTATGGCCATCGATATGTTAGCTATTAAAATGAGATCCAACAATAATATCAAGGGGCTAGAAATCCAGGGCTTAAAAACAAAGGTATCATTGTACGTTGATGATTCATGTTTTCTTTTAAATCCACTATTTGGATCCCTCCACAACCTCATAGAGGATCTAAATACTTTTTCTAACCTCTCTGGATTACAACCAAATTATGATAAGTGTACTATATTATGGTCTGACGGTGATGTGGACATACTCGGTATTCATACCCCAAAATAAATAAATGATCTCACTACAATACATTTTAATAGAAAGTTAGCAAAAATAGATAAGATATTGCTACTGTGATGGAAATTATTATGTTTGTGCTTTTCTATTTACCAATTTCTATGTTCTATGTTTGTGCTTTTCTATAAACCAATTTCTGTGTTCATGCAAGTGACTGATTGAACGAACCCTCACTATAAGTATCTGAAATTTGGCAGTACGCCCAGACCCTTGTTTTGATATCTCAGTTTCAACGTCTCAGCTTAGAGAAGAAGCCTTGTGAGGTATTGGTCTGTCACATGAATAAGGCAAACGTTAATGATTAATTAATCATGAATAAGCTAAATCATGCAAATATGACTTGTCTGCAGTATATATGAGAACTAACGGGACTGCCCCATTAGAGCTTCTGACAGATGTTCACTATGGTGCATTAAGTTTGTTGGAACCTCTCCAATAAACAATGATTCATTTTAAGATTGACTTTGAGTGTCCCTGTGTAAGGATTTCCACAACACTACCATTGAAAATAAAATACCTGTCTATTTGTGGAAAAATCACCCTGATTAACTCTTTGGTCATATCCCAGATTACCTATTTGCTTATGGCCTTGCCTACACCCTAGTGACCAGTTTTTTTAAATTATATGAGCAAAAAATATTCCATTTTTTTTTAAACGCCAAGCCAGACAAAATTAAATGGGCATATTTATATAATGAATATGAACTCAGAGGGCAGAAATTATTAAATATTAAAGCATTAGACCTCTCACTAAAGGCTTCAGTCATACAAAAGTTATACTTAAATCCAAACTGGTTCTCTAGCAGATTAGTAAGAATGTCTCACCCCATGTTCAAGAATGGCCTTTTTTACAACCTCTCACTTTCAGTTATTTGTATATGAAATAATCTCCAAAATGTCCCTATTTTTAAAACAAGACAGAGAAAGTTGGTTGCAATTTCAGTTTAATCTGCCAGAAAAGACAGAAGAAATAATACAACAAATATTGTAGTTAAACTCAAATATACTAATTGATAAAAAAAACATTATTTTGGGAAAAAATGTTTAAAAAATGTATAATCTTTGTAAATGATTTCATAAATAGGACTGGTGGAGTTATGTCACACATGCAGCTAACAAAAAATATATGGAAATGTCTGCTCTACCCAAAATTACAACCAACTAATTGCAGCATAACTGCAAAAATGTCCCCTGCATTAAAGACCAAAATTGGTTAAAGACAATTGTGGTAAATAAAAAAGTACACCAGTTTCATTTAAGGACAAAAAAAATGACAGCTGTGCCATATAGATTTCAAAATAGTTGGGAAGAGATTTTCGATGTACCGATTCCATGACACATGGTTTATGAACTGATACGCAAAACGATGCCAGATTCAAAACTTAGAATTGTTCAATTTAAATTAATATACAAAATTCTTGCTACCAATAGAAAGTTATATCAAATCAAATTTTATCAAATAAAATTTTATTTGTCACATACACGTGTTTAGCAGATGTTATTGCGGGTGTAGCGAAATGCTTACAGTATATGGGGGATACAACCATCCCAGCTCTGCAGATTATGCTGCGAAGAGACAGAATCATTAGATCATTCGTTTTTGGTAATGTCCATATGTAGATAGTTTTTGGTCGCAGGTCTAGGAATGACTAAAGAATTGCTATATTTACCTGGAGCTAACTCTGCAAATAGCACTGCTGGGTGATTTGAAAAGTCATAGTCAATCGATCAATAATATAATAATAATTTTAGCAAAAAATGTATCTTAAATTTACAATCTGTAGAAACTATGAGAATAGAAAGGTTTAGAACTTTTGTGAAACATCACAGCACAGTTGAAAATATATGGCAAATAGAAATAAAAAATGTATGGTGTTAAGAGATAGATGGGAGGGGTTGAGTGGAGCTGAAGGGTGGGACTAAAAACAACAAGATAACTAATGTAAAATATGCTATGTCTGTAAAATGTACAGTGGGGAAAAAAAGTATTTAGTCAGCCACCAATTGTGCAAGTTCTCCCACTTAAAAAGATGAGAGAGGCCTGTAATTTTCATCATAGGTACACGTCAACTATGACAGACAAATTGAGGAAAAAAAATCCAGAAAAATCACATTGTAGGATTTTATATGAATTTATTTGCAAATTATGGTGGAAAATAAGTATTTGGTCACCTACAAACAAGCAAGATTTCTGGCTCTCACAGACCTGTAACTTCTTCTTTAAGAGGCTCCTCTGTCCTCCACTCGTTACCTGTATTAATGGCACCTGTTTGAACTTGTTATCTGTATTAAAGACACCTGTCCACAACCTCAAACAGTCACACTCCAAACTCCACTATGGCCAAGACCAAAGAGCTGTCAAAGGACACCAGAAACAAAATTGTAGACCTGCACCAGGCTGGGGAAGACTGAATCTGCAATAGGTAAGCAGCTTGGTTTGAAGAAATCAACTGTGGGAGCAATTATTAGGAAATGGAAGACATACAAGACCACTGATAATCTCCCTCGATCTGGGGCTCCACGCAAGATCTCACCCGTGGGGTCAAAATGATCACAAGAACGGTGAGCAAAAATCCCAGAACCACACAGGGGACCTAGTGAATGACCTGCAGAGAGCTGGGACCAAAGTAACAAAGCCTACCATCAGTAACACACTACGCCGCCAGACTCAAATCCTGCAGAAGTAGACGTGTCCCCTGCTTACAGCAGTACATGTCCAGGCCCATCTGAAGTTTGCTAGGAGTGCATTTGGATGATCCAGAAGAGGATTTGGGAGAAAGTCATATGGTCAGATGAAACCAAAATAGAACTTTTTGGTAAAAACTCAACTCGCTCGTGTTTGGAGGACAAATAATGCTGAGTTGCATCCATACCTACTGTGAAGCATGGGGGTGGAAACATCAAGCTTTGGGGCTGTTTTTCTGTAAAGGGACCAGACGACTGATCCGTGTAAAGGAAAGAATGAATGGGGCCATGTATCGTGAGATTTTGAGTGAAAACCTCCTTCCATCAGCAAGGGCATTGAAGATGAAACGTGGCTGGGTCTTTCAGCATGACAATGATCCCAAACACACCGCCCGGGCAATGAAGGAGTGGCTCAGTAAGAAGTCCTGGAGGTTGGCCTAGCCAGTCTCCAGATCTCAACCCCCATAGAAAATCTTTGGAGGGAGTTGAAAGTCCGTGTTGCTCAGCGACAGCCCCAAAACATCACTGCTCTAGGGGAGATCTGCATGGAGGAATGGGCCAAAATACCAGTAACAGTGTGTGAAAACCTTGTGAAGACTTACAAAAAAACGTTTGACCTGTGTCATTGCCAACAAAGGGTATATAACAAAGTATTGAGAAACTGTTGTTATTGACCAAATACTTATTTTCCACCATAATTTGCAAATAAATTCATAAAAATCCTACAATGTGATTTTCTGGAAAAAAAATGCTCCTTTTGTCTGTCATAGTTGACGTGTTCCTATGATGAAAATTACAGGCCTCTCTCATCTTTTTAAGTGGGAGAACTTGCACAATTGGTGGCTGACTAAATACTTTTTTCCCCCACTGTATACAGGTTCAGAACTTTTGTGAAACAGCACAGTTAAAAATATATTGCAAATAGAAATCAAACTGGATGGTCTCAGAGATAGATGGGAGGGGGGTTGAATATGGACTGTCGTTTCTCATTGCTTATTTGAGCTGTTCTTGCCATAATATGGATTTGGTATTTTACCAAATAGGGCTATCTTCTGTATACCAACTGATTGGCTCAAACGCATTAAGAAGGAAAGAAATTCCACAAATTAACTGCTTTAACAAGGCACACCAGTAATTTAAATGCATTCCAGGTGACTACCCTCATGAATCTGGTTGAGAGAATGCCAAGAGTGTGCAAAGCTGTCATCAAGGCAAAGGGTGGCTACTTTGAAGAATCTCAAATCTCAAATATATTTTGATTTGTTTAACACTTTTTTGGTTACTACATGATTCCATATGTGTTTTTAATAGTTTTGATGTCTTCACTATTATTCTACATTGTAGAAAATAGTAAAAAACTTGAATGAGTAGGTGTGTCCAAACTTTTGACTGGTACTGTATATATCGCAATATTAAAGCTGATCTAACAGATAGAAAGAGAGAAAAAGGGGATTATAGAGAAAGAGAGAGATAGAGAACTGAGAGAGAACGAGGTAGAGAGGAGGACAGAGAGAACGAGGGAGAAAGAGGTAGAGAGAGGTAGAGAGTGGTGAGTTCTGGTACACTCCAGCTCTCCCTGTGACACAGAGGCCCTGTCCTTAGTGATTGTTCAGCCCACAAAAGAGAGAGTGACAGGGCTGCCTAGCGCTGGGGCTGGGGTTGGAGCCTGCTGCTGTATAGGCTGGTCATGGGAGGGTTGAAAAGGCACAGTGACTGAATGGAACAGTTATAATGTTAGAATAGACTATTAGAATGTTCTGTAAGATGGGCTCACAGGATGGGCAGTAAAAGGGGAAGTAGGGCAAAACACCTGCACCCAGGCAGACACACACAGAGACTGAGACCAAAAGCAAAGGAGAGAATTTCAGCTCCATCACACTCTCAGAGAGTCCAAGTTTTATCTAAACGTTCCTCTCGGCTGGCTTGCGGGCTCCTAACATAACAAACAGAGTAGTACCCAGGGGTACCAACCGGGCGCAGCCATAAACCACACACACAACCGGGCACAGCCCCGGTGTTCTGCCACAAACTGCTCAGGACACAGATACTGATCCCTTTCTGTCTGTCTGTGATGTCACAACCCATGTCCAGGGACTTCCTGTCTGACAGTTAGAGGGGGGTTTCCCCTTCAGGAGTTAACTGAGGGAGGGTCTGGCTTTCTCACGGTGCTGATTTTACATTTTGGTCATTTAGCAGACGCTCTTATCCAGAGCGACTTACAGGAGCAATTAGGGTTAAGTGCCTTGCTCAAGAGCACATCGACAGATTTTTCACCTAGTCGCTCAGGGATTAGAACCAGCGACCTTTCGGTTACTGGCACAACGCTCTTAACCACTAAGCTACCTGCCGCCCCAGGTGATGATCATCACACACACACAATCGGGCAGGGCCACAGTGTTCTGCCACAAAAACAGTCAGGACACACACACAGACATACAGTGGTAATCAAATCCAGTAATGCTGTGATCTGGTCTCTCTCCAGCCTGTCAGCTTGTTCAGTAATCTATGGCTTATAGAGCTTACACATCACTACCTCAGTCACATCAGAATCCGGCACTAAGTACTCAACCAGTACTTATTGTAAGTGAGTTGTGTGTCAAGCCAATGCGTTTACACAGCTTTGAGCTGACACACAAACAACCTTTAGAGCTGACACCTAGGGTTACAGTTAAGTTTTGATGTGGTGCTTTTGGTAAACACTCTGCAGGTCTACAGTTATAAGGTACAGCTGTGGTTTACAAATATAAAATAAAAATATTGTATTTTGTCATATGCTCGAATACAACGGGTATAGACTTACCCGTGAAATGCTTGCTAAAGACCCCATCCTCAACGATGCAGAGTTAAACAATAATATTTGTTTTTAAATAGTAACACAAGAAGAATAAAATACATATATATATACAGGGAGTATGCAGAGGTATGAGGTATTTGAGGTAGATATGTACATGAAGGCAGGGTAAAGTGATAGATAAGAATAAGAATAAAGAACACAGTAGCTGCAGCATATGATGAGTGTGAAAGTGTGTTTGTATGTGTGTGTGTGTGTGTGTGTGTGTGTTATGTGTGTGTTATGTGTGTGTACGTAGTGTCTGTGAATGTGTGTGTGTGAGTGTGTGCATATAGTGTGTATATACTGTGTATATACTGTATAGTATTGTGAGTGTGCAGAGTCAGTGCAGATAGTCTGGGTAACCATTAATGAACTATTTAGCAATCTTATGGCTATTTAGAAATCTTATGGCTTGGGGTGTAGAAGCTGTTTCGGCGCCTGTTGGTCAGAGAGCCAATGCTCCGGTACCGTTTGCCGGAGGGTAGCAGAGTGAACAGTCTATGGCTTGGGTGCAGTCCTTGGCTATTTTTTCAGGCCTTTCTTTGACACCGCCTGATATAGAGGTCGTGGATGGCAGAGAGCTTGGCCCCAGTGATGTGTACTGGAGCTGTCCGCACTACCCTCTGTAGAGATTTGCGGTCGACGGTGGTGCATTTACCATATCAAGTGGTGATGCAGCCAGTCGGGATACTATCGATGGTGCAGCTGTAGAACATTTTGAGGATCGAGGGCCATGCCAAATATTTTTAACCTCCTGAGGGGAAGAGGCGCTTTTGTGCCCTCTTCCACGACTGTGCGGGTGTGTGTGGATCAAATCCTTAGTGAAATGGATACCAAGGAACTTGAAGCTTCCAACCCGCTCCACTACAGCCCGTCGATATGGATGGGGGCGTGCTCTCCCCTCCTCTTTCTACTGTAGTCCACGATCAGATCTTTGGTCTTATTGACATTGAGGGAGAGGTTGTTCTGTCATGGCACCACACTGCCAAGTCTCTGACCTCCTCCCTGTAGGCTGTCTCATCGCCGTCGGTGATCAGCCCTACCACCGGTCAGAATTCAGCAAACTTGATGATGGTGTTGAAGTCATACGTGACCACGCAGTTGTGGCTGAACAGGAGTACAGGAGGGACTAAGCACACACTCCTGAGGGGCCACCATGTTGAGGGTCAGCGTGGCGGAGGTGTTGTTTCCTACCCTCTACCACCTGGGGGTCGTCCCGTCAGGAAGTCAGGATCCAATTGCAGAGTGAGGTGTTCAGTCCCAGGCTCCCTAGCTTGGTGATGAGCTTGGAGGGACTATGTCTGTGTTGAACACTGGGCTGTAGTCTATGAACAGCATTCTCACATAGTTATATCCCCTCTTGTCCAGGTGGGGAGAGGGCAGTGTGAAGTGCAATTGAGTTGTGTCCTCTGTGGATCTGTTGGGGCGGTATACGAATTGGAGGGGGTCCAGGATGTCTGGGATGGTGGTGCTGATGTGTGTCATGACTCAGTGACCAGCCTTTCAAAGCACTTCATTACAGATGTGAGTGCTACAGGGCAATAGTCATTTAGGCAGGTTACCTTGATGTTCTTGGGAACAGGGACAATGATGGTCAGTTTGAAACATGTTGAGATTACAGACTGGGACAAGGAGAGATTGAAAATAGTCCAGTGAAGACACTTGCCAGCTGGTCTGCGCATGCTTTGAGAACTCGCCTGGTATTCCGTCTGGCCGGCGGCCTTGCGAGTGTTGACCTGTTTTTAAAAAGTTTCACTCACATTGGCCACGGAGAAAAGCTTTAGTATAATCCAATAGTGTCCAAATGTGAAGCCTAGCACTTACAGGTAGCATTTCTCAGAGTGCATACAAACACTAAGGTCTGTGGTCCTATGGAGCTGCTCTGCTGTTTTTTCCCTTGGGAAACCAGGTGTGTGCACTCTGTGCAACCAGTGATCGATGTGTGTATGGCCTCACCAGGGCATGAGTCTCTGCCTATCCTGGTCCACTTGCTCTTGGTGATGAAGAAGCCGACAACAGGGTCGGTCATGGCTCCCCACGCCCCTTCCTATGAACAAAACCATGGAGGCCTGGAACGAGGTTGATCTGAGGAGGAGATAACAGAGGGATGGAGTTGAAGACACAGAGAAGGAAAATAGGGAAAGAGGGAAAAATAGGGAGAGAGAGGGAAAGAGAGAGAGAGCGAGAGCGGAGCGCAGAGAGAGAGAGAGCGAGAGCGAGAGCGAGAGCGAGAGCGAGGAGCGAGAGCAAGGAGGAGAGGAGAGCGAGAGCGAGAGAGAGAGAGAGAGAGAGAGAGAGAGAGAGAGAGAGAGAGAGAGAGAGAGAGAGAGAGAGAGAAAATAGGAAGAGAAAAAGAGAGGGACACACAAGCACACACAGATGTGTTACCTCAAGGGCGACATCCAGCAGGTGATTTGGAGGAAGAATGCCGTAGCACTGCCGGCCACCTGATTGGGTGCTCCTCCGATGGCGAAACACAGTTTACTGCAGAAAGACAGCCTCTGGTCAGCACAGTCTATGGATTGGCAGAAAAATATCTGAGAGAGTGACGAGTTCAGTTAGGCCTATCACTCACAGATTTCATGAAGTGCATCATCTGTGAAATAGGCAAAGAAATGATAATGCAAAGCCCTTTATGAGATACAGTTGACTACTGTGCCTTTCTTTACCGTGGTAAAGACAAGAATTATCGTTTGTTAGCCATGGCTACGGTGAGCCTAAATATTAGCCTCAGATAAGATACAAGCAGGAAAAAATCTGAAGGTGGAAGCTATATTTGTGGTTAAGGAATACAGATTTTCTAGCAGAAGAACGGAGTCTGTGACAGCAGGATGCTGGATTTATGATGAACTTAAAAATCGAACCATTATATCAGAGAGAGAATTCTATCTTTGATTCTATTGTCCACCTGTGATGTCCACATGCCCATTTAGCTGACAGTGCGATACAGAAGTATGTCCTCATGTCATAGACCATGACTAACTTCCTTGTCCAAATAGTAGTGAAATAGATGTCCAAATATGACTTGCAACATTGTTTAGTGAAGCACTATCCATGAGATAGAAGGGTAATCCTTTATTTGGATAGTCCCAAGTAGATGGTTTTATAGATGTTCAGTAGATGT
>NW_025536169.1:0-10000 GCF_020615455.1 Coregonus clupeaformis
CTTTCCATCCCTTTCTGTCTCTTTTCTCTGTCTGTGTCTCAAATGGCATCTCCCCCTCTGATACAGTGCACTCACGTTTGACCACAACCCCTATGATGCAGTGCAGTGCAACTGTAGTGAATAGGGGCATTGAGTGTAGATATAATTGCAGAAGGAGTAACAGAAGAAGCAGGAAACAGACTGGTCCTGTGGTTTCTAAAGGTACGAAGGAACCACACTCTTCAAAGTGAAAGCCCGGGGTTAATGATAATGGCTTTTATAATGAGAGGAAAAACTTCCATACCCCTCCCCTCCTCTCCTCTCTCGTCTCGTCTCTCTCTCTCCCCCTCTCTTCCCTCTCCTCTCTCTCTCTTGTCTCTCGTCTTAGGTCTCTGTCGATCCCATTTCCCCTCTCTGCCTCTTCTCTTCTCTCTCTTCTTCTCTCTCTCTCTTCTTACTTCTCTCTCCTTCTCCCTCTCCCCTCTCTCTCCTCTCTCCCTCTCTGCCCCCTCGCCCCCCCCCCCTGTCCTCTCCCTGTCTCTCCCCCCTCCTCTCTCTCCTCTCTCTCTCTCTCTCTCTCTCTCTTTTTAGTCTAGTACAGCCATATATGGTAATATACACTGGGCATGAGGAGAACTTGTAATCTTTCACTTATGGTAATTTGTTCATGAAAAAATGAACGTAGGTGGTATAATGAAAAAGGGATGTGATTGATCAGGAGTGTGGAAATGTACTATGTAGAAGATGAAATTTGAGATGATATACGTTTGTAGATAGTCAAGGTATACACTTCAGAGACAGCCAAATAGTGTTCATTTTACACACAGAGTAGGTGAGTATGGAAAAACTCAGAGACAGCCATGGTAGGTGTCATTTTACTACACTCTCAGAGTCAGCCCATGGTAGGTGTATTTTAATACACTCAGAGACAGGCCTCATGGTAGGTGTCAAGGTAATGACACCTCATAGACAGTCAGGTAGGTGTCATTTTATACACCTCAGAGAGACAGCCCATGGTAGGTGTCAAGGTATACACAGAGACAGCCCAGTTGTAGGTGGTCATTTTACTACTCCTGAGAGACGTATGTAGGAAACATGGTATCACAGCTCCTCAGAGACAGCCCATAGGGTATTTTAGTAACCTGAGAGAGCAGCTCATGGAGGATTTTTACTGCACCTCAGAGATAGTCAGTATAGGTGTCATGGTACCACACCTCAGAGACAGTTCATGGTAGGTGTCAAGGTAAACCTCAGAGAGAGAACATGTAGGAGTCAAGGTGAAATGAAAGAACTTTTCCAATACCTTTTTTTTTTTTTTTTATGAACAGTACCAGTAAAAAGTTTGGAAACTATATAATCATTATTTTAATATTAATTGTAGAATAATAGTGAAGATGATAAATTATGGAAATAATAATAGGAAAAGAAACCAAAAAAGGAAAAAATAAAGAATGTTGATGACAGCAGAAATAAAAAGGGGATTGAAGAATCGCAAATATAAAATCAAATCAAAGTGTTGTCATATACACATGGTAGATAGATGTTATTGGGAGTGTAGTGGAATGGGCTAGTCGACAGAAATTTATTTACAGTAATATTAATAGATACAAACAAAAAAAAAAAAAGGAGGAAGAAGTTAAAATATATTTATATGAAAATTGTCAATTATCATAGTGGTGCATAGGCTAAGATGAATAGATAGTGTAGAATATAGTATATCCAGTGGGTTGCGAAAGAATACCCTCTTGGCATTTTTTCTATTTGTTGCCTTACAACCTGGAATTAAAAATGAGTTTTGGGGGTTTGTATATTTGATTTATACAATATGCCTACCACTTTGAAGATGCAAAATATTTAAATAAGAAAAAAAAACAGAACACTGAGGATAACTATTCACCCCCCAAAGTCATTACTTTGTAGAGCCCCTTTGCAGCAAAGATGGGGAAAATTTATAATTGGTACATCTGAGACACTGGTATTTTCAAGGCAAAACTGCTCAGCTCCTTCAAGGATGTGGGTTTGGATGGTTTAAGCAACAACAAAACAGAATATTGGGTTTGGGTTGATAATCCAAGACATTTAAATGTTTTTTTAAATTTAGAGTATGCATGTTTGCTGGTCCCAGTCTCAAATCTCTGGAAGAAAAAAGTAATTTCATAATATATTTCTTCAATTCTGACTAGTTTCCAGTCCCTGCAGATGAAAAAACATCCTGCTGCAAGATGCTGCCAACCTTTACCATGCTTCACTGTGGGGATGGTGTTTGGGGTGATGAGGAGGTGTTGAGGTGTGACGCCAGATATAGTGTTTTCCTTTTTTGATTTCAAGAAGCTACATTCTAGTTTATCTGACAAGAGTACTTCATATGTTTGGGGAGACTCTGCACATGGCTTTTTGAATACTAAACGGTTTGTATTTTTTTTTAAGTTTTTTTTGGCCACTCTTCCGTAAAGCCTCCAGCTCTGGTGGAGAGTATTTGGCTTGGGGTGGTCCGGAAGATGACATCAATCTCCGGCGTGGAGATTTGCAGCTCCTTCCAGGGTTGTCTTTGGTCTCTTTGTTGCCTTCTCTGATTAATGCCTCTCCTTGCCTGGTCTGTGACTTTTGAGGGTGGGCGGCCTCTCTTGGTAGGTTTGTTGTAGGTGAAATTTGTCATTACTTTTAATAATGGATTTAATGATGCTCCGGATGTAATTCTGATATTTTTTTATAACTCCAAATCCTGATCTGTATTCTCCACAACGTTGTCCCTGACCTGTTTGGAGAGCTCCTTGGTCTTCATGGTGCCGCTTGCTTGGTGGAGCCTCTTTGCTAGTGGTATTGAGATGGGGTCTTTAGAACAGGTGGACATGAGTATAATGAGATCATGGATAATTAGATTGCATAAGGAATACATTTTTTTATTAACAATATGAAGAATTGATTGCACTAGATCGTTAGGGGTTAATAAAAAGGGAATGAATACATATGCACGCACTCACTTTTCCGTTAATATTTGAAACAATTTTATTACTTAAATTTGATATTGTATGTATAATGAAATCAAATATAAATCAATTTAAATTACATATTGTAATGCAAACAAAAATAGGAAGAATGGGGAGGAGATAATTTTAGGAATTGGGTACACTGGCTGTAAATCAATAACCAAAGAGAATTCTTCTTGAGAGATAATATGGTGGCATTTGATTGTGAGGTATTCTAGGTGGGTGAAAAAAAGCACTTGAGTTCGTAGTTGTTATAATGATAAGAGTCATTAGTTAGAAATATGCCCCCCAACCTTCTTCCCGGAGAGATGTTTATTCCTGTCCGCGCGATGTACTGAGAACCCAGATGGCTGTATGGACGTGGGACAGTATATCCCGAGAGAGCCAAGTTCCGGGAAACAGAGCAGTTAAATGCGATGTTGGAAAGCAACCCCTTATGATTTGTCCACTTTGTTGTTAAGGACTGGAATTAGTGCAGAGAGAAGAGTGGTGGTGTGTTGGTTCCTAAGTCTGACTAGGAGTTGGCCCGGTCCCGGGCGCGTGTTGTTTTGGGGGCCTTGGAATCAGTGGTGCGAATAAAGTATCGCTTGGGAAAGCGATGATGTGAGGATATCAAATTTCGGCTGTATATAATTATATTAAGATTTTCTGAAGAAATGTAAGAAATAATATAAAAAAAAAAAAATTTGGACTAGAAGTGAGGTGGCGCTCGTTCAAGCGCCATCTTAAATCAGATGATTTGTTTAACTTCTTTTTAGGTTACTACATGATTCCATACGTAAGTATTTATAGTTTTGATGTTTAAAAAAAATGTAAAAATAAGAAAGATGAGTAGTGGTGTAAACTTTTGACTTGGAATGAAATGTATTATAGAAAAAAAGGAGGTAATAAGGAAATGTAACATTAAGATATAAAGAGTAGTTATTATATAATGAAACTGATAGATAAAAAAAAGTGATATGGTCAATGTTTTGAACCAGTATAAGTATTATCATAAATTATATAACGGGTGGGTATAATCCTGAATACTGACTGGTTAAAAGTAATTCAGCCGGGTCAATCCCACAATTTACCACAAATGATGTTGAAATCTGTTTATCGGTTCATCTGGACTGCCCAATCCACTGTCTCATCAGCCCAGCCAGGCAATTTATAAATTTGATCCATAATGAAAATCATCTAGACATTACAGTATCTCTACATTTCTTTTAGACTAACATTTCGCTTTCCACAGCGGAGAATTTTTTATAAACCTTCTGTCTGTCACTCAGACATTTGCAACATTGTTTCAATATTGAAATTAGATCTTCAGCCGCCGCATAGTGGGAATTGGGATAATTTTTTGGATATATAAAAATAAATATCATTTAGAAAACAGGTAAAATGATTCAAAGTGCAGAAGGATTGCGTTAGCTGTGTTGTTGGCTAGCTCCTCTGAAACGATAGTGTCTGACGAGAGAAAGCACACATTTTCTATGCCAGGGAAATCGCGCACTAGCTAATATGGATGATCATAAACAATGTACTAGAAAAACAGCTAAATAAATGCAAAATGTAGATTTTTTGCTTAATATTGAGGTTAGCCAGAAATAAAATTAAGGGATGAGAACGCTAAGCCAGCCAGTGATGGCAAAAAGGAACTAGTTTGCGAGTTGAGTTGTTGAGAAGGGATGAGAACGTTGCCAGCAGTGTGGCAAAAGGAACAGTTAAATGAGAGTTGCTAGCCAGCAAGGGATGAGTACGCGTGCCAGCCAGTGTGGCAAAAGGAACAGTTAGCGTGAGTTTTAGCTAGTGTGCAAGGGGATGAGAACGCTGACAGCCAGGTGGCAAAAGGAACAGTTAGCGTAGTTGCTAGCTAAAAAGGGATGAGGAAGTTGATAGCCAGATGTGGCGAAAGGAACAGTTAGCCGTGATAGGTGAGAAAACGTTATTAGGGAAAAGGAACAGTTAGTCGGAGTTGCTAGCCGCAGCAGCAAGGATGAGAATGCCACAGCCAGGCAATTGGATCATTTAGAACGAACGCCTGTGGTTGGAGTCGAGACACAGAACAAAAAGATGAACGAATTGGTGGAAAAGAACTGATAGAATGACCGACCAGCCGGGGGTAGAAAAATGAGTTTATTGTTGTGGGAAGGATGAAATAGTATTAAATAACGTTTTTTAAAGAAAAGTGTAAATGTGAGCTGCTAAGCTTGAACTCAGAAGCAGACCAGGAAAGGGTGGAACGAAGGAGGTAAAAATTCAAGAGTGATGCTGAATAATCCAGGGAACAGAGCGAAGGGGCGTGATTAGTTGTTGGGGGAGCAGGGTGGTGATCCTATCCTGGTCGGGCAGCCGCCGATTTCACTAGGTAGAGGTTGGATGAAGGTCGGATGGGTGACTGCAGATGGAATAAAACGGGGTGGGAAGCAACAAACCAACAAGGTGCAAAAACAACAAAACTAACGCTTAGGCTCTAAGACTGATACTCTGGTAAAACCACTGTTCATGGCTAACCCATCCGGCAGGGAATGGATGTTAGGCCAGAGCTAGAGGGTGATGATCAGGACCAGGTGTGCAGATTGCTGATGGATGCAGGTGCGGAAATCAAGAGAGAGCTCCCGGAGCGTTTAACCTCGGGAAACTGAGATCACGAACAGAAAAACTAGTCAGCCAGGGACAGGACCCGACTCAGACTGCCGGGATCGTTACAGTACCCCTCCGACGAACGCCACCGGCTGCGGACTCCCGGAGCGCCAGGATGGAGGCGGTAGAAGTTTCACTGATGAGGTCAGCATCTAGGACCTTGCTCGCCGCGGAATCCAACTCCTCTTCAGGACCACCTCCAGTCCACGAGAGATACTGGAAACCCCGGCCCCGCCGTCTGGAATCCCATGATCGGCGACGCACCGTGTAGGCAGGACCACCTCCGATCATCCGAGGAGGAGGAGGAGGAGGAGGAGGAGGCAACAGAGGACTGAGGAAAACAGGCTTGAGGCAGGAGAGCATGAAAGGTGGATGGACTCTGAGCGTCCTCGGGAGTTTGGAGTCGAACTGCCACCGGATTGATCACCTTCTCCACCACAAACGGACCAATGAACTTCGGACAACTCGACTCAGTCCGTAACGGAAGATCCCGTGTAACCAGACCCTATCTCCGGCGGAATAGGTGGGAGCGGGATCCGATACATTTATCAGCCTGGAGCTGATACCGGTCCGAAACTCTAAGGAGTGCCTTTCTGGCCCGATGCCAGGTCGTGGCAACGACGAATATGGGCCTGAACAGAAGGCTACTGAGAGCTCCTTCTCCTGAGAGGGAACAGGGGAGGTTGGTAGCCATACAGGCACTGAAGGGAACATCCCAGTGGCAGATGTAGGGAGAGGATTGTGGGCTACTCAACCCAAGGCAACTGAGAGGGACCCAGGAGGTGGGGTTGGAAGAGGACCAGGCAGCGCAGCGTGGATTCCATCTTCTGGTTGGCTTCTCCGCTGACCATTGGATTGGGGGGTGAAAACCAGAGTGAGACTGACTGTAGCTCCAATGGCCAAACAGAAGGACTTCAGAGCAGCAGAGGAACTGAGGACCACGGTCGGAAACGGGAGTATCACTGGGCAAAACCGTGGACCCGGAAAAAACCTCCTAACCAGGATCTCGGACGTCTCCCGAGGCAGAGGAAGCTTGGCAATTGGCACAAAGTGGCGAACTTGCTGAATCTGTCCACGATAGTCAGAACGACCGTGTTCCCCTCAAGCGGGCAACCCGGTCGACGAAGTCCAGGGGCCGAGATGCGACCATGAGTCGCGGGGAATAGGAAGGGGGTGAAGTAGTCCAGAGCTGGGCCGATTGGTACTCTTACTTCTGCGTACACACTGGAGCGAGGCAGCAACAAAACCCCGAGTATCTCGGCCATGGCAGGCCACCCAAAACGTCTGCGAAGAAACGCCATTGTCCAGCTACGCCAGGGTGACAAGCCATCTTGCTGGCGTGGGACCATTTGAGGACAGCAGGACGAACCGACTCAGGCACAAACAACCGACCGGGTGGATTGCACGGACCGGGCTGAGTCCGAAGGGCCGCCAGCACCTCCTCCTCAATCTTCCACATAACTGCTCCCACGACGCAGTTCCGGGGAGAATTGTCTCGGTCTTGGACCCACTCCCTCCGTCTTGGAGAACATCCGGGGGACAAGGCGTCCGCCCCGCTTTTAGATCCAGGTCGAACGTCAGGGAAAACTGAATCGTCCGAAAAACAACGCCACCTGGCCTGACGGGAGTTGAGACGTTTAGCCGATTGACGTAAGCAGATTCTTGTGGTCGGTCCAGAAAACGGTTGCTCCGCCCCCCAACCAGTGGCGCCACTCCTCCAAGGCAAGTTTCACCGCGAGAAGCTCCGCGGTTACCCACATGATAATTCTCTCCGCAGGCGAAAGGCGGGAGTAGTAGGCGAGGATGGAGTTTACTGTCCGTGGAGCATCCGGCTACACAGGATGGCGCTAACTCCCACATCAGACGCGTCCACTTCAACGACAAGACGGGCGTGTCGGTTGAGAGAGAATCGGCGTGGTGAATTCGCTTCAAATCCAGAACGCTCGATCCGCCTCCGGATTCCACTTGAAGGTCCTGATAGGAAGTCAAGGCCAGTTAGGAGGGCAACGGCTGTAATCCCGGATGAATCTGCGGAAATTCGCAAAACCCAAAAATCTCTGGAGCTACAATCCACCGGGCTGGGCCCATTCCAGAACCGCTCTAACCTTCTCCTGGTCCATCCTAATCTCCCCCTGGAGACGATGTACCGAGAAAGGATGTCGTGTGGGCGTGAAACTGCACTCTCGGCCTTCACGAACAGGCGACATTCTCCAACAATCGCTGCAGAACCTGCCGGACATGCTGGACGTGGTAGAAGGTTCCTTCGAGAAGATCAGAATGTCATCCAGGTAAACAAACACAAAGAGACCGATCACATCTCTCAGGACGTCGTTCACCATACTCTGGAATACCGCTGGAGCATTGGTCAGTCCCAAACGGCATCACCTGATACCGAGTGACCCACGGTGTGATTGGAAACCCGTCAACCACACCGTCCCCTCTCTGATCCGGACCATGTGATACGCATTGCGTAGGTCTAGCTTGGGGAACACCGAAGCTATCCTGTAAGGGAGTCGAAGGCAGAACTCATCAAGGGCAGGGGATACTTGTTCTCCGACCGTGATGTCATTCCACTCCCCGATAATCAATACACGGTCGAAGAGAGCCATCCTTCTTACCCACAAAGAAGAATCCTGTTCCCCAGGGGGTGACTGACGAGGGGACGAACGAGACCAGCAGCTAGGGACTCCGTGTAGGTCTCCAAAGCCTCACGTTCAGGTCGTGGAGATACTGTGGTAACCTTCCTTGGGGTAGAGCAGCTCCAGGGTGAACAGGTTGATGGCTACAATCATATGGTGCGGTGGGGAGGGAGTGACAGAGCCTTGTGCTTACTCGAACTCTTCCCCCAAATCGGATATGTCTCGGGAACCAGGGACAAATCGGGGTTTAGCCTCAATCACCTGACTTGGAACCGAATGGGGGCAGGCAGTCTTGAGACAGTAGCATGACAATCAAGGCCAACGTACCTTGCCCGTCACCCAATCGAACGTGGGATTGTGTTCCTTCAGCCAGGGGTATCCAAGGACCAGAGGAACATGGAAGAGGCAGAATGAAGAATGAAATCATCTCAGAATGATTCCCCGACAACCGTCTTAACCCGTTCAGTCCTCATCGTGATACGTGCTCAGAACTGCCGTTCAGAGTGGTAGCTTCAATGGCTTCCGGCAATTGCTCCTTGAAAGCCCCAGCTGTTCCACCAACTCTGCATCAGAAAGCTTCCCACCGGCACCTGAATCGATAAAAGCGTTAATCGCTAAGCTCTGATTCCTGTTCATAAGGGTGGCCGGGAAACGGGTCTGATAGAGGTATTGAGAGGTCGAAACGGCTTGCTAAAAAGTCTCTCCCAACTTTAGCGAGCGCGCAGTTGACGACCCGACTGGAACCTGAAGCTGATCGGTTGGACGGAACCCATTGCTTCTCCCTCCTTCGCCTCGGACTCGATTATCCACCCGAATAGACAGGAGGCTACCAAGCTGTCCAGGTCACTAGGCTCCGGATAGGAGATCAACTCATCCTTGAGCTGCTCCGACAGACCCTGGTAAAAGGCCGCTTGCAGAGCTCCTCATTCCACCCACTCCACAGCCAACGTCTTGAACTCGATCACGAAGCGGCCACGCTGCGAGTTCCTTGGCGGCGAAAACAGGCGCCTAGCTGCGTCCCTCCTGGATGGGAATGGTCGAAGAGCTTTCCTCATCTCGCGCCGTGAACCCTGGTATGAAGCCATGCAGGGATCACAATCAGTTCCCAAACGGCTGGAAGCCCCACTCCAGCGCTTCGACCACGAGTAACCAATCAAGCAAAGGCTTATCCCAGCCTTGTCTGTGGCATAAGGTAGGGCTTAGATCGAACACTAATCCACACTGCATAAAGGAAGGAACGGCATCTTCCCAGCTCCCCTCATATTTATCCGGCGCTGGAACTTGGGCTCACTGGAAGGACACAGCTTCAGAAGCGGCAGGTGAGATGGGTGAAACCGGTGCAGTGGATCCTCCACCGACACTTGCGTTGGTTCTGGACCTCCGTCAGATCGGGTAGAAAGGTTCCGAACGAAAGGATCTCCTGTAGTACCGTGCTATGATGGCCCAACATCTTCTCCTGCTGGGTAATGGCATGGCGAACAGAGTCCAGGTCCGCTGGGTTCTATTACTGGTCGGATCGTTCTGTCACGAGTTGCTAAGCCAGGAACCCAGAAGCAGACCAGGACAAGGGGTAAGTTGAAACGAAGGTGAGTGTTTATTACAAATTCAAGAGTGATGCTGAATAATCCAGGAACAGAGCGGGCGGCGTTGATTAGTTGTTGGGGGTGCAGTGGGGATCCCATCCTGGGTCGGCAGACCACCAGGCAGAGGTTGGATGAAGGTTCCGATTGGGTGACTGCAGATGGAACAAAACGGGGGTAAGTAAGCAAC
>NW_025536169.1:15000-67040 GCF_020615455.1 Coregonus clupeaformis
TACTGTACTATACTATACTATACTATACTACTATACTATACTATACTATAATGTCCTGTACCACTACTATACTATACTGTACTGTACTATACTGTACTATACTGCACTATAATATACTCCACTATAATATACTATACCGTTCTATAATGTACTCATATACTATACTCTACTATACTATTCTATACTACTATACTATACTATAGTATACTGTGCGCAATATACTGTATTATACTACACTACACTACAATATACTATACTACTATACTATACTATACTATACTATAATATACATATACTATACTATACTACTATACTGTACTATACTGTAGTATACTGTGCTGCATTTTACTGCACTATACTGTAATGTATTATACTATTATACTATACTACTATACTACTGTACTACTGTACTACACTACTGTACTATCTATACTATACTGCTACTCTGTACTGCTATACCACACTACACTATACCTACTATACTATTTTTTATACTACTATTCTAAACTACTATACTATACTACTATACTATACTATACTACTATACTATACTATACTAAAATACATACCTACGTACCTATATGAGATGTGATAAACAGCAACACACAACAAAACATGCACATAGTGAAAACATTGAACAATCTAGTTCCTATGAAGTGATCAATATCTATAGAATCAATAAGTAGTCAATAGTCACATTGTTGAAAACATTTATTGCAGTAGCCGTATACCTGTAGAGATAACAAGGATTAACTGGTTCAATAGCTATGATGCCAAACACCCCCACAACTCACTGACAAACATACTGCGCTAGCAAGTCACTCCACCCAACCCAATACACTTGTGTTATATTGTGACAGAAAACCAATGGTAGAGTGCTATACAAGCTGAACGTCTTCACCCTAATGTACAAATTAATTATATTTCTATCTCTCTTTCAACAGAATGAAAAATATGATACAAAACAATGAAAGTTTATTTTTTTTAAAGCTATAATCTATTTTGTTTAGCATGCTATTCCGTTTTTTTGTGTCAATCTCCTGCCATGCCGTAGAACAGAGAAACCCTGACGTCCTGACCGGAGGGGGGAAAAAATGAAACAATGACGTTGTTCTTGATTGATTGAATTACCTTATGCACATGCCTTTTTTCTTGTGTGATAAAGATATTATTGTGTTTTAACAATTACCATTTTGTCATTTCTTATCTTCTTTATTGTTTTAGATTATATCTTATACTTGTGGTCCTCTGTAGCTCAGCTGGTAGAGCACGGCGCTTATGTAATGCCAAGGTAGTGGGTTCGATCCTGGGACCACCCATACACAAAAAAATGTATGCACGCATGATTGTAAGTCGCTTTGGATAAAAGCGTCTGCTAAATGGCATATTATTATTATTATTTGTATACTTCCATACCTGCCAAACATTCATTCATGAGGAATTTACAGCTGGAATCCTTAATGGTAAAAAATTGCCAAATCCGTTTGGGATATTACAACAACAACAGAAATTACTGCAAAACAACGTACACTGTTCCCCCTCAGACATCAATGCATATTTTCTAATAATTTAAATAATAAAATCAGTACAATGCTTGGTATAACATTATGAAAGGCCACGGTACACAAAGTGGGTCGTTTATGGACAACAACAATGAATTTAGGTTGCAGGTACTGCTATTCAATCGTACTCAACTAATCACAATTTCAATCAAATGTTGTACAATAATGAGTCAAAGTTAGATAAAACATTTAGCCATTTACAAATATATTGCTGTTGAATAATAACATTAGTTTCTTTTAAATATATGTATATATTTTTTATTTTTGAGTGGAAAAGATTGCAAGCTTTTTGTTTCCCGACAATGTAGAAATCAGCGTTATACATCAATGGTACAAAAAAATTTTTGAAAAAAAATACGTTTGCTAGGATTGTTGCCATTAGTAGTTCGAACGAAAGAAAAAACAGATTTTGGGTCAATATTGTGCATAATTTTGTAACGGCTGAATATGTGTTCACCATAATATCACCCATAGCAACACCATAATATCACCCACAGCAACACCATAATATCACCCACAGCAGGTCTTATTTGAGTATGTGGATAAAAAAAAAATACATTTTCAATATGCCCCTTCCCCTCTCTCCTACCAATAGGAGACATAAAAAGATTGAAAATCCCAAAAGTCATAAGGCTCGTCCCACATGGCACACTGTTCCCTATATAGTGCACTACTGTATAGGTGATTAGGGTGTCATGTTAGGACACAATATAAATGTGAAGTCATCAGGGGACAGACAGGATCACTGTTCTAGATCCATGGAGGGTTTTTAGATCCACTGGATTTAGTATTACATGTCCTATTTACAAACACATTGACATTGACAGACTAAAGCAAGTGTCCACTAACAGTGTTATCATAAGGAAACAACGCACACCTTCCTATCTACGGGGAATTGGGGTTTTGCATCCCACCAAATTGACCTATTCCCTATGAAGTGACTACTTTTGACAAAAAAAAGCCCTGGGGGGGGCCCTGGTCAAAAAGCAGTGCACTAAATAGGGAATGGAGGGAGGGGGGTGCTATTTTGGACGCAGTCTGTAACTCCATTTTCTTTGATTGTGTAGGTTAATATAGTCCCAAAACAATTCAATAACAACCACGTCACAATATTGGAATATATTGGTCAGCCATAATATTGTTGATCTTTTTTTTTTTTTTTTGACTTGTTGAGTATATGACTTCCTGTGTTGGTATTCTTCCTTTTTTTTTCCCCGAAGGCTCTGGTCACCTTTTCTTACCACGATCAAAGTGATGACGAAAATGGTTCATTTATGGGGCGAGGGTTTTTTGTCCATCCAAAGGGAATCCCAAGAGACCTTCTCTTGCACCATCCATCCCATGGTAAAAAGTTGAATTGTAGAGTACACTGCATCAGTAGTAGTGTAGTGGCCTACTTAGTACATGTAGCTATCACATGGCACAAGCATCGACTTAAATCAAATAGTACCAACAAGAAAGAAAAAAAAAAGAAAAACATATCTTAAAACGGGGTCCTGTTCAGATTATCCAATCGCAGCCCTGTTTAGGATTAGCTGCATCCAATCAGAGCTCCTCTTATAGCTTGGTGTTCCTTCGAGAGTCTGGACCAGTGGTTGGCTGGTAGGATTTCAAACTAGCCAGTGGGATGTCAGCCATGTGGCCACTGCTGCTGAAGTGTCCCTCCCGCTGCCAAATTGCTTCCTGTCACCGAACTGGTCCCGCCCCACTATCGGTCTTCCAGGTCCGGGGTCAAGGTAGCATGGCCATTGAGCAGTTTCTCTTTCTGGCCCACTCTCTCTGGGTGGCGGGTTGGAAACTGGAGACTTGGGCTGGCTGTAGGAGCCGAGGGTAGGGGCATCCAGCAGTTGTCAGAGTGACCAAGCACCAAACACTCCTGGGTGCACATCTCTGAAGCTTCCACTAGGCCTCTGGGTCCCAGGGGGCCGTCTAGAGAGACAGAGAGAGAGAAGAACAGGACGTTAATATTACTGTTACATTAATGTATCTCCCACTGGTCCTCTGTCTCCAGAACCAGAACAATACTGGCTGCGACAGAGCCTGGGAATCGAACCAGGATCTCTAGTGGCACAGCTAGCACTGCGATGCAGCGCCTTAGACCACTGCGCCACTTGGGAGTCCAAGGTATTAACGAGGTAATACTGTTAGTACTACAGAGACATGACGGAGGTAATACTGTTAGTACTACAGAGACATAACAAGGTAATACTGTTAGTACTACAGAGACATAACAAGGTAATACTGTTAGTGCTACAGAGACATAACGAGGTAATACTGTTAGTACTACAGAGACATAACAAGGTACTACAGAGACATAACAAGGTACTACAGAGACATAACAAGGTAATACTGTTAGTACTACTGTTAGTACTACAGAGACATGACGAGGTAATACTGTTAGTACTACAGAGACATAACAAGGTAATACTGTTAGTACTACAGAGACATAACAAGGTAATACTGTTAGTACTACTGTTAGTACTACAGAGACATAACAAGGTAATACTGTTAGTACTACAGAGACATAACGAGGTATACTGTTAGTACTACAGAGACATAACAAGGTAATACTGTTAGTACTACAGAGACATAACAAGGTAATACTGTCAGTACTACTGTTAGTACTACAGAGACATGACAAGGAAATACTGTTAGTACTACAGAGACATAACAAGGTAATACTGTTAGTACTACAGAGACATAACAAGGTAATACTGTTAGTACTACAGAGACATGACGAGGTAATACTGTTAGTACTACAGAGACATAACAAGGTCATACTGTTAGTACTACAGAGACATGACGAGGTAATACTGTTAGACTACTGTTAGTACTAAGAGACATAACGAGGTAATACTGTTAGTACTACAGAGACATGACGAGGTAATACTGTTAGTACTACAGAGACATAACAAGGTAATACTGTTAGTACTACAGAGACATAACAAGGTAATACTGTTAGTACTACTGTTAGTACTACAGAGACATAACAAGGTAATACTGTTAGTACTACAGAGACATAACGAGGTAATACTGTTAGTATTACAGAGACATAACAAGGTAATACTGTTAGTACTACAGAGACATAACAAGGTAATACTGTTAGTACTACTGTTAGTACTACAGAGACATGACGAGGTAATACTGTTAGTACTACAGAGACATAACAAGGTAATACTGTTAGTACTACTGTTAGTACTACAGAGACATGACAAGGAAATACTGTTAGTACTACAGAGACATGACAAGGTGATACTGTTAGTACTACAGAGACATAACAAGGTAATACTGTTAGTACTACAGAGACATAACAAGGTAATACTGTCAGTACTACTGTTAGTACTACAGAAACATGACGAGATAATACTGTTAGTAATACAGAG
The DNA here is from genome assembly GCF_020615455.1 of Coregonus clupeaformis. Taxonomy (NCBI): domain Eukaryota; kingdom Metazoa; phylum Chordata; class Actinopteri; order Salmoniformes; family Salmonidae; genus Coregonus; species Coregonus clupeaformis. The sequence continues at coordinate 19,946 of NW_025536169.1, forward strand.
ACATAACAAGGTAATACTGTTAGTACTACAGAGACATAACAAGGTAATACTGTTAGTACTACTGTTAGTACTACAGAGACATAACAAGGTAATACTGTTAGTACTACAGAGACATAACGAGGTAATACTGTTAGTACTACAGAGACATAACAAGGTAATACTGTTAGTACTACAGAGACATAACGAGGTAATACTGTTAGTACTACAGAGACATAACAAGGTAATACTGTTAGTACTACTGTTAGTACTACAGAGACATAACGAGGTAATACTGTTAGTACTACAGAGACATGACGAGGTAATACTGTTAGTACTACAGAGACATAACAAGGTAATACTGTTAGTACTACAGAGACATAACGAGTAATACTGTTAGTACTACTGTTAGTACTACAGAGACATGACGAGGTAATACTGTTAGTACTACAGAGACATAACAAGGTAATACTGTTAGTACTACAGAGACATAACAAGGTAATACTGTTAGTACTACTGTTAGTACTACAGAGACATATACAGTAATACTGTTAGTACTACAGAGACATAACGAGGTAATACTGTTAGTACTACAGAGACATAACGAGGTAATACATTTAGTACTACAGAGACATAACGAGGTAATACTGTCAGTACTACGAGACATAACAAGGTAATACTGTCAGTACTACAGAGACATGACAAGGTAATACTGTTAGTACTACTGTTAGTACTACAGAGACATAACAAGGTAATACTGTTAGTACTACTGTTAGTACTACAGAGACATAACGGTAATATTGTTAGTACTACAGAGACATGACGAGGTAATACTGTTAGTACTACAGAGACATAACAAGGTAATACTGTTAGTACTACAGAGACATGATGAGGTAATACTGTTAGTACTACTGTTAGTACTACAGAGACATGACAGGTAATACTGTTAGTACTACAGAGACATAACAAGGTAATACTGTTAGTACTACAGAGACATAACAAGGTAATACTGTTAGTACTACTGTTAGTACTACAGAGACATGACAAGGTAATACTGTTAGTACTACTGTTAGTACTACAGAGACATGACAAGGTAATACTGTTAGTACTACAGAGACATAACAAGGTAATACTGTTAGTACTACAGAGACATGACAAGGTAATACTGTTAGTACTACAGAGACATGACAAGGTAATACTGTTAGTACTACAGAGACATAACAAGGTAATACTGTTAGTACTACAGAGACATGACAAGGTAATACTGTTGGTACTACAGAGACATGACAAGGTAATACTGTATGCAGTATGAAAATGTATGCACTCCCTAACTGTAAGTCGCTCTGGATAAGAGCGAGTCTTGGCGTTGCAAACGTTGTCTTGTCGCTCTGGATAACATATTATAGATGAGTCTTGAAAAAACAAAGTTCAATATTTAATATTGTGTAACTATTACAACCATCTCCCTCTTTATCACGTTATTACTGTACTTCAGGGTAGGAGACACCCTCTTGAGATGATCAACGTTTTCTGATCCACTCGACTCATAAAACGCTTTCGGATCAAATCAAAAAAATTTTTGCTCCCCACAAAACCTAACTGTGTAAAACCCCTGCATGACTCCATAAGAGGCAGTTGTAGCCAACCTCATATATAATTGATGCCGAGGCGTTGTGAGCAAGTGTTAATTTATGTTCCGCACAAACTAAGAGCAGCTTCTGAAGACCAGGCACATTGCTTATTAATTAACTAGCAAAGACTTTTGTTTTTGAAAAAGTCAATATTTAAAGGTTGTGAACTGTTACTTAGTCAGTTTAGCTTCCAACGCCATGTTTCGAGAACATTGGGAGAAAAGACAAGTGGAACAAACAGCGAGGCAACAATGTTGAGGGCTTTGCTCAACAGGCTCCTCCAGGGGGTGGACATGAAATGAACAGTTTCTTCACTAAACCTCTACCACAACAGCCACTACCCAAAAAAAAACAGTGGAACAGAATATAACATTCCCTTTGGAACACTACAATTCTAAAGATAATTGGAAATACTGCCAAAGGAAGTTATGGTATTTTGGAATGCAAAAAATAAAAACCTGAAATATTAATGTCATGTTTAAAAAACAACCCAGTTCAGCCTTATTGGATGATGTTTTCTAAATGCATCAGTCTGGCATCAGTACAAAGGTATTTTCTTCACTTAGTTCAGAACAATACTTGAGACAGAGCCACATGACTTGGCAGGAGGATGGACATGAATACATTAAACGTTGTTGCATTAGCATTATTTCCTCGTATGACAAAGAAAGACAACATTATTCCACTAACTTTGTTTGGACTAAACAGGTGCACAGTGGAGTTAGAACCTAGTATCTACAACATCCTGATATCTCTTATTTTCCTTTAAAGATGACAAATGTAATCTCTTGTCTCAAAAGGTTCCCTACTCCATATTATAGTGCGCTCTGGTCAAGAGTAGGGGACTCAGACAATATTTACTGAGGGTTGGGCGAAACCCCTTCAACTTTATTTGTCCACAATAGACACACAGTCCTTGGGTAATATCCTTTAAATACTTTAGAATACACTGGAATATTCACCCAAGGTCGGCGTTCCAATCATACAGTCACCCTGGTTCAACCTCGTTGTCTATATACCGTATAGTGATGGCTACACAATGTATTTTCAGTAACTATAGCCTGTAACCTCCATAGTCAATATTACAGACCATGGCTCCAGTACCTAACACTGCTTCCCCTCTCTCTGCTTGCACTGTGCATTAAAGTTGTAATGCCCAGCAGTTCATCTGTTTCCTTGGGTTGCTACCTCTGCTGCCTCACACAGATGATCCTCCTAATAACATGGCACATTTGACGGTCCCAGAATCCAATGGTCCATGGAGCCCCATCCCTCAGTCCAGACAGACCATCCATCCCTCAGTCCAGACAGACCATTCATCCCTCAGTCCAGACAGACCATCCATCCCCTCAGTCCAGACAGACCATTCATCCTCAGTCCAGACAGACCATTCATCCCTCAGTCCAGACAGGTCATCCATCCCTCAGTCCAGACAGACCATTCATCCCCCTCAGTCCAGACAGGTCATCCATCCCTCAGTCCAGACAGACCATTCCTCCCTCAGCCATTCCATCCCTCAGTCCAGACAGGTCATCCATCCCTCAGACCAGACAGGTCATCCAATGACTGCCTACATGTCCACTGAACTAGAGCCCAATCAACTCACTAGAGCCCAATCAACTCACTAGAGCCCAATCAACTCACTAGAGCCCAATCAACTCACTAGAGCCCAATCAACTCACTATAGCCTAATCAACTCGCTAGAGCCCCAATCAACTCGCTAGAGCCCAATCAACTCACTAGAGCCCAATCAACTCACTAGAGCCCAATCAACTCACTAGAGCCCAATCAACTCACTAGAGCCCAATCAACTCGCTAGAGCCCAATCAACTCACTAGAGCCCAATCAACTCGCTAGAGCCCAATCAACTCGCTAGAGCCCAATCAACTCACTAGAGCCCAATCAACTCGCTAGAGCCCAATCAACTCGCTAGAGCCCAATCAACTCACTAGAGCCCAATCAACTCAGTAGAGCCCCAATCAACTCACTAGAGCCCAATCAACTCACTAGAGCCCAATCAACGTGTGCTGTGTGTTTTTACATGTATATGTCTGGGGCGGAGTGAATCTATTAATGGTATTGACCATATATCAGATGAGACAATGATGGTGTTTAACATTCAATACAAATATTTGCTATATCTTTAACCAAAAGCCTAAAGCAGTGGGGTGTGTCCTCAGGCGTGGAAGGAAGCTAAAGTAATTCCACTGTCTAAAAATAGTAAAGCACCCTTTGCTGGCTTCTAACAGCCGTCCAATCAGTTTGCTGCCTGTTCTTAGTAAACTGATGGAGGAAAAAAATTGTGTTTGAACAAGTACAATGCTATTTTTTCAGATAACAAGTTAACTGCTGACTTTCAGCGTGCATATTGAGAAGGGCACTTAACTTGTACTGCTCTCAGATGACAGATGATCGGTTAAAATAAATGGATAATAAGACGATAGTTGGAGCTGTATTGTTAGATTTCAGTGCAGCCTTTTGATGTTATTGATCATACATTGCTATTGAAGTAACTGACTTGCTATGGCTTTACATCACCTGCCATCACCTGGTTGGAGAGGTATTTATCCCAAGAACCCAGAGAGTGTTTGTCAATGGAAGCTTCTCTAACATCAGATATGTACAGTGCGGTGTCCCTCAGGGCACTTGCCTTGGGCCATTACACTTCTCTATTTTTACAAATGATTTGCCGTTGCTATGCTTCCATGTTCCTATAGCACCCAAGTCACTGACACATGACAACCACTAGACCCTTTTTCCTTCAAATGTCCACCTCATTGGCAACAGTCAGCTTAGCTGTTTGAGTTCTCTTTCAACCAGTTTAATACTGTGTGTTATTATCAGTCATCCTTCAGAGCCACATACAACCACTAGTTAAACAGATAACAGTACATTTCCAAGGCCTGCCATCCCATGCTCTTTCTATCAAACCTCATAGGACGACCAATTTTTTTATATTTTTTATTTTACCTTTATTTAACTAGGCAAGTCAGTTAAGAACAAATTCTTATTTACAATGACGGCCTACACCGCCAAACCCGGACGACGCAGGCCAATTCTGCGCCGCCCTATGGGACTCAATCACGGCCGCCACTCGGGAGCCCATCAATAATCAACATTTATTTAATTCCATCCAAAATAATTCCTCCTCCTCAAGTGTCCTTCATTCCTCTCCCTCCTCTTCTTCTCTCCCTCCTCTTCTTCTCTCCCTCTTCTTCTTCTCTCCCTCCTCTTCTTCTCTCCCTTCTCTTCTTCTCTCCCTCCTCTTCTTCGCTCCCTTCTCTTCTTCTCTCCCTCCTCTTCTTCTCTCCCTCCTCTTCTTCTCTCCCTCTTCTTCTTCTCTCCCTCTTCTTCTTCTCTCCCTCCTCTTCTTCTCTCCCTCTTCTTCTTCTCTCCCTCTTCTTCTTCTCTCCCTCTTCTTCTTCTCTCCCTCCTCTTCTTCTCTCCCTCCTCTTCTTCTCTCCCTCCTCTTCTTCTCTCCCTCTTCTTCTTCTCTCCCTCCTCTTCTTCTCTCCCTCCTCTTCTTCTCTCCCTCATCTTCTTCTCTCGCTCTTCTTCTTCTCTCCCTCCTCTTCTACTCTCCCTCCTCTTCTACTCTCCTCCTCTTCTTCTCTCCTTCTCTTCTTCTCTCCCTCCTCTTCTTCTCTCCCTTCTCTTCTACTCTCCCTCCTCTTCTTCTCTCCCTCCTCTTCTACTCTCCTCCTCTTCTTCTCTCCCTCTCTTCTTCTCTCCCTCCTCTTCTTCTCCCCTTCTATTCTTCTCTCCCTTCTCTTTGCTCCCTTCTTCTCTAGCCTTCTCTAGCTACTCAACCAGATTTTATTACTGTCTTTTTATCATGAAGGATACAGAAATTGGAGGCCATTGCGTGTGAGCCTTCAGCGGAAGTAGGGGAAGGGAGGATGGTTGGAACCCCTTCAGGGTCATTCATGCCGAGGACAGTGTGAATTAATGTCGTTGTGCCAGCCTTTGTGGCTTAATAAGTAACATGTCTCCTTGCTACATCGAAGCCCTGGGAGCCCTGGTTTTAAACGTAGTGAGTCCAGACTCTTTTAAACCAATCATTTTCCATGTCCAGATTGGGACCATAGAAAGACCTGAAAGAAGATGATGGGAGTCACAATGGGGAGTCAATATTCTCCCTCCCCTCCCCTCGTCTGTTCTCCTCTTGTCTCCCCCTCCCTTCCCCCTCGCTCTCCTCTCCTCCCTCTCCTCTCCCCTCCCCACCTCGCCTCTCTCCCTCCCCCTCCTCTCCCTTCTCCTCTCTCCTCCTCTCTCTACCCCACCACGTCCCCCTCCCCTCTCCCTCTCCTCTCCTCTCCTCCCCTCTCCTCTCTCCTCCTCTCCTCTCCTCTCTCTCTCCTCTCCTCTCCTCCTCCCTTCCGTCCCTCTCCTCTCTCCCTCCCCTCCTCCTGCTCTCTCCTTTTCCTCGTCTCCACTCAGTGTAGGGTAGTAGTCCGTCCCAATAACTCTAGATAATGGGCTCGTGAGGAGCCTAGCAGAGCGACACATTATCATGGTGACATGAGGCATAGTAGGAGGACTAGAGGGGGAGAGAATTAAAGATGGTGCCAGGGCGACAGGAAGATGAATTTCCCAAAATGAGATTGGAGAGATATAAAGACGGGTGCGAGCTGAGGAGTGAGTGAAGTAAATGGCAGACTGGAGCTCGGAATAGCAGACTGGGAATGGGAGTGGTAGTGGGAATGGGAGTGGAAGTGGGATTGGGAATCGGAATGGGAGTGTGAATGGGAGTGGGAATGGGAGTGTGAATGGTAGTGGGAGTGGGAATGGGAGTGGGAATGATAGTGGGAGTGGGAATGGGAATGGGAATTGGAGTGGGAATGGAAGTGGGAGTGTGAATGGGAATGGGAGTGTGAATGATAGTGGGAGTGGGAGTGTGAATGGGAATGGGAGTGGGAATGGTAGTGGGAGTGTCAATGGGAATGGGAGTGGGAGTGGGAGTGTCAATGGGAGTGGGAATGGTAGTGGGAGTGGGAATGGGAATTGGAGTGGGAATGGAAGTGGGAGTGTGAATGGGAATGGGAGTGTGAATGATAGTGGGAGTGGGAGTGTGAATGGGAATGGGAGTGGGAATGGTAGTGGGAGTGTCAATGGGAATGGGAATGGGAGGGAGTGGGAGTGTCAATGGGAGTGGGAATGGTAGTGGGAGTGGGAATGGGAATTGGAGTGGGAATGGAAGTGGGAGTGTGAATGGGAATGGGAGTGTGAATGATAGTGGGAGTGGGAGTGTGAATGGGAATGGGAGTGGGAATGGTAGTGGGAGTGTCAATGGGAATGGGAACGGGAGTGGGAGTGGGAGTGTCAATGGGAGTGGGAATGGTAGTGGGAGTGGAGACTCCTAATACCATATATTGATGCTTCATGTTTAGATACTCCTTTGATAAGGGTAATACCATATATTGATGCTTCATGTATAGATACTCTCCTTTGATAAGGGTCATATCATATATTAACGCTTCATGTATAGATACTCTCTTTGAAAAGGGTGTATTGACTCTTATCCATATATTGACTCTTCTTCATACTTTTCTTTGGTACGATCTTAAATGACTTTAGCTTGTACTAGCTATTTTAGTGGCACAACTGGCTGGTACGTTGTTAAGTGGGCTAGGCTACATAACGGGAGTATGTAGCCTGATAATAATGGAATCATAGAAATGGAATCTATGTCTTTTTTTTTGTAATGTCAGTTGAGTTGAGCTTTTACTTCCTGCTTTGCTCTTGTGGGTACAACCAGCCCACCCATTATGCCATCATTGACTTGAACAGGGAGGGCCGTTCTATAGATCGTATTTCTATCAATGTACTACGTCACTAGGCAGATATAAGGCCGACTCAATGGTAAGTGTCACCTTCCTTCTTTTAAATAGAAGTCTGTTACCACAGCAACAATTTCCTCACCAAAAAAAAAACTATCATCATGTTCTGTTTCCCGAGGATGATTCCCAATGGCACCCTATTCCCTATACAGTGCACTACTTTTGACCAGGGCCCATAGTGCTCTGGTCAAAAGTAGTCACTACATTGGGAATAGGGTGCCATTCGAGCTTCGGACGGAGCCTCTAGGTTTTTGTCCATTAATCATATGTAAATTGAGCGTTACTATTCCTCCGGTGTAATGGCCTCTCCATTACCATGCAGATTGGAGGAGAGTCACACGGGAGAGCCAATCAGAATCACCACATGGGCACGAGACAATTTCCACTCTTCACTCACAGCTACGGCTACCTGCTGTCACGGTGTTGGCCACAAAACAAGGCCTGATTGAGGCTTCATCTGTGTCCCAATTGGCACCTTAGATCCATCCTATGGGCCCTGGTCCAAAGCAGTGCACCATATAGGGAATAGAATGCGATTTGAGACAAAGCAAAGGTGTGATTGAGACATCACATCAGAGGAACACATGTAATTGGTCTCATTGTTCTGCGTCCAAACTACACCCTTTTCCCCCATTTAGCGCACTACTTTTGACCAGGACCCATTAGGGTAGTAGTGGACTATACAGGGGTGCCATTTGGGAAACGTGTTGGATGCAGGCCTGGTTGAGACAGGGCCAGATCAAATCTAAAAGGGAATCATATTGTCGAAAGTATAATGTGGAACAGGGGTGTCGTTTGGGACCCTGTCTCAGACTCCGATGACTTAACGAAGTAAAGCTACTGAAGCCTGTAACGTACTGAAGTCTATAACGTCCAGGACCGTGAAATTAATGGACGGATGTATTAATTTGAGCACCCTGTTGTTGCAGAAAAAAAAAAAAAAAACATTTGTAGTGTATTGGAGGTTTAAAAAGCCTTCTAAAGTTTGTAATTTCCACTTTTAACATTTCACACTTCATTTCCCTAACAACAACAAAAATGTATCAAAACCCTACAAAAATGTCCATTAAATTATAATCCACATAATAATTCACGTTTCCTGTTGAAGCAGGATTATTTTCCTGTTGTGAGAAACTGGTCCTGCATGGCGTACATTGTCAACAAACTCTGAAGTGAAGCTTAACTCTATGTAGCAGAGTGAGGGGGAAAAACGAATCTTGGGCAAAACTCCACAGCCAGACTGACAAGGAACAATAGTACTCCATCAGAGGATTTAGAATACATATTGTCTGTACAGTGCATTCGGAAAGTATTCAAACCCCTTGACTTTTTTTTTCCACATTTTGTTCGTTACAGCCTTATTCTAAAATTGATTAAATAGTTTTTTTTTTCCCTCGTCAATCCACACACAATACCCCTATAGTGACAAAGCAAAAACAGGTTTTTTAGAAATTTTGGCAAATGTATTAAAAATAATAAACGGAAATATGACATTGACGTAAGTATCCAGACCCTTTTACTCAGTACTTTGTTGAAGCACCTTTGGCAGCGATTACAGCCTTGAGTCTTCTTGGGTATGACGCGTTACAAGCTTGGCACACCTGTATTTGGGGAGTTTCTCCCATTCTTCTCTGCAGATCATTACTGCATAGCTATTTTCAGGTCTCTCCAGAGATGTTCATCCGGGCTCTGGCTGGGCCACTCAAGGACATTCAGAGACTTGTCCTGAAGCCACTCCTGCATTGTCTTGGCTGTGTGCTTAGTTGTCCTGTTGGAAGGTGAACCTTCACCCCAGTCTGAGGTCCTGAGCGCTCTTGAGCAGGTTTTCATCAAGGATCTCTCTGTACTTTGCTCCGTTCATCTTTCCTCGATCCTGTCTAGTCTCCCAGTCCCTGCCGCTGAAAAACATCCCCACAGCATGATGCTGCCACCACCATGCTCACCGTAGGGATGGTGCCAGGTTTCCTCCAGATGTGACGCTTGGCATTCAGGCCGAAGAGTTCAATCTTGGTTTCATCAGACCAGAGAATCTTGTTTCTCATGGTCTGAGAGTCCTTTAGGTGCCTTTTGGCAAACTCCAAGCGGGCTGTCATGTGCCTTTTACTGAGGAGTGGCTTCCGTCTGGCCACTCTACCACAAAGGCCTGATTGGTGGAGTGCGGCATAGATGGTTGTCCTTCTGGAAGCTTCTCCCATCTCCACAGAGGAACTCTGGAGCTCTGTCAGAGTGACCATCGGGTTCTTGGTCACCTCCTGACCAAGGCCCTTCTCCCTGAATGCTTAGTTTGGCCGGGTGGCCAGCTCTTGGAAGAGTCTTGGTGGCTCCAAAATTCTTCCATTTAAGAATGACGGAGGCCACTGTGTTTTTGGGGACCTTCAATGCTGCAGAAATGTTTTGGTACCCTTCCGCAGATCTGTGCCTCGATACAATCCTGTCTCGGAGCTATACGGACAATTCCTTCGCCGTCCTCATGGCTTGGTTTTTGCTCTGACATGCACTGTCAACTAAGGGATCTTATATAGACAGTTGTGTGCCTTTCCAAATCATGTCCAATCAATTGAATTTACCCCAGGTGAACTCCACTCAAGTTGCAGAAACATCTCAAGGATGATCAATGGAAACAGGATGCACCTAAACTCAATTTCGAGTCTCATAGCAAAGGGTCTGAATACTCATGTAAATAAGGTATTTCTGTTTTTTTTTTTTTTTATTACATTTGCAAACATTTCTAAAAACCTGTTTTCGCTTTGTCACTATGGGGTATTGTGTGTAGATCGATGAGGAATTTTCTTTATTTAATTCATTTTAGAATAAGGCTGTAACGTAATAAAATGTGGAAAAAGTAAAGGGGTCTGAATACTTTCTAAATGCACTGTACGATACTACTATAATTAATTATTAAATTAGTGTAATAGTTTTGTGTGATGTCATCCTCTGTGAGGAAATAGCAGCATTGTTTTAACGACCTGTTTGAGATACAGCTTTCAGGTGGTAAAAAAATAATAATAATGTTATCTCCAATTTATGCTTTGGACACAAATATGAGTATAGGACGATCAACAACATTGTTTGGGTATGAGTTAACAGAATATAAATTTTTTTAAGGTGAGAATTTAACTGGACAGTTACTTTAAAGCGTGGCCAGATGTTACCGGGGGATAAATGGGCTTTGTTTGGGTCCAGAGATGGAGGGAGGGTGTGTTGGATGGCCACTGACTCTAAAAATCATCTATCTATCTATCTATCTATCTATCTATCTATCTATCTATCTATCTATCTATCTATCTATCTATCTATCTATCTATCTATCTATCTATCTATCTATCTATCTATCTATCTATCTATCTATCTATCTATTCTCTCTGTCTATCTATCTCTATCTATCTATCTATCTACTGCCTCTCTTCTCTCTGTCTCTCTATCTGTCTCTCTCTCTGCCTCTCTCTCTCTGCCTCTCTCTTCTCTCTCTCTCTCCTCTCTCTCTCTCTCTCTCTCTCTCTCTCTCTCTGCTTCTCTCTCTCTCTCTCTCTCTCTCTCTGCCTCTCTCTCTCTGTCTCTCTCTTTAAATTGTCTCTTTTCATGCACTGATTGCTTGTTCCCACCACACTGATACGCTGCTTTGAGCCTCAAAATTATTTCACCGTAGGGTGAACTTCAAATCCCCTTTAGCACCAAATCAAAGTTGATAAAGTAATATCAAATTCAGTCTGAAGTCTAGCAGGTAATCTGAGTGTGAGTCAAGTCCAATCTGAACTTGTTGACAGCATGGCTTTTTCTTTAAATCATTTTTTTCAGATTCAAAAGTATAAGGATGTTGAGTTTGATCTAACCTGCATTGCCAGAAATATCCAGGAAGGAAGAAAGTTTTGCTTCAAAACAGTATCCAGGCTACATACTGAAGTGACATCAATGTTACATGTTAGCTACATCAGAGAGAGTGGACTCCTGAGTGTATCCAGGATACACAGTGAAGTGACTTTTCTGGCATTTTTCTGAACTTGTTTCCTGCCTCCTTGTCACCGTGTTAAAAAATGGTCCAATCAGAGTCATAGTCCCAGTAAGCAGGGCATATTTATAACCCCGTAGTATTTTACACGTGAGACATGAGACTGTGTAAATATACTTTTCTAATTCAATTACCCAGAGAACCAAAAGCGTAATGCTGTAATTTCAGCCGTCTCTGCCAGCTGGCTGTAACTAGGCAGCGTGAATGGGGGATCAGCCTCTTCTCCCAAGCCCTAATGGATTTGGGCCGGCATGGATTTGATAACAGTGGAGTCAAGCATCTTCACGACACTTGAGTTTTAAGTGACAATGTGCTAACCGAAAAAATGACTCCACTGTGGGAGCGATGACTGTACCACGTCAAAGTAGACAGAACAGAGATTTAACACAGATCGACACTATCCTTTCCCCTGTGAGACCATTAGCAGAGAAAGACAGAAGAACTGTGAACCAGTAGAAGTGGAACTATCCTCTCTGAGAGAGACAGTTCTGTCAGAGCAAACAGGCAGGATCACCCCCACCCCACCCACCCCCAGCAGTCAGAGCTAACAGGCTGGATCATAGCAGCACATCTGGCACCTCTCAGTTTGATGAGGAGACTGACTCTGTCCTGATATCATCAGATTATATCTCCTTCCACAGGAGTCCAGAGAAAGACACAGTGAGATGAGAGAGAGAGAGAGAGAGAGAGAGAGAGAGAGAGAGAGAGAGAGAGAGAGAGAGAGAGAGAGAGAGAGAGAGAGAGAGAGAGAGAGAGAGAGAGAGAGAGAGAGAGAGAGAGAGAGAGAGAGAGAGAGAGAGAGAGAGAGAGAGAGAGAGAGAGAGAGAGAGAGAGAGAGAGAGAGAGGGAGAGAGAGAGAGAGAGAGAGAGAGAGAGGAGAGAGAGAGAGAGAGAGAGAGAGAGAGAGAGAGAGAGAGAGAGAGAGAGAGAGAGAGAGAGAGAGAGAGAGAGAGAGAGAGAGAGAGAGAGAGAGGGAGAGAGAGAGAGAGAGAGAGAGAGAGAGAGAGAGAGAGAGAGAGAGAGAGAGAGAGAGAGAGAGGGAGAGAGAGAGAGAGAGAGAGAGGAGAGAGAGAGAGAGAGAGAGAGAGAGAGAGAGAGAGAGAGAGAGAGAGAGAGGAGAGAGAGAGGGAGAGAGAGAGAGAGAGAGAGAGAGAGAGAGAGAGAGAGAGAGAGAGAGAGAGAGAGAGAAAAGATCACAGATGACAACTGGTTTGATGCAGATTGTAAAATTATAAGGAAAAAAACTTAGAACACTATCCAACCAAAAGCACAGAGACCCAAATAATGGTGAATTACGCCTTCATTACTGTGAGACTTTAAAACTCTATAAACGTACACTCAGAACCAAAAAAAGCACAGTACAACAGAAAGCAGCTGACGCTAATTGAGGAGTCCATAAACACAAACAACTTCTGGCAAAATTGGAAAAAAATTAAAAAATCTAAACAAGAGGAATTAGCGTACACAAAATGGTGACATTTGGACAACCCATTTTAAAACACTCTACAACACCATTCAAATTGACACAAACGCAGAACAACGCCAAATTCATGAGAAGTTGAACGGATTAGAAAGAGCTATAAAGGACAATCAAAATCCACTGGACTCCCAATTACTGACCAGGAGCTCTATAAGAAACTTCAGGCTCTCAAATTTAAAAAGACATGCGGACCTGATGGCATCCTAAATGAGATGCTCAAACTCACTAGTGCAAAATTTCAATTGGCTATATTAAAACTGTTTAATTTGATCCTGAGTGTAGGTTATTTCCTGACATCTGGAATCAAGGACTCATAACCCCAATCTTTAAAAAACGGAGACAAATTTGACCCTAACAATTACAGAGGCATTTGTGTGAACAGTAACCTGGGGAAGGTTTTCTGTAGTATTATAAATGTAAGAGTTCTAAACTTCCTTAATAAGCACAATGTCTTGAGTAAAAGCCAAATTGGATTTATACCAAAACATCGCACGACCGATCATATTTACACCCTACACACCCTGATAGATAAACATGTCCACCAAAATAATACCAAAATATACGCTTGCTTTATCGACTTCCAAAAGCATTTGATTCTATTTGGCACACAGGACTGTTCTACAAAGTTATTGAAAGTGGTGTAGGGTGAAAACATATGACATAATTAAATCAATGTATACTGGCAATACGTGCAGCATTAAAATTGGCAAGAAAAGAACAGAATTCTTTAACCAGGGGCGGGGCCTTCGTCAGGGTTGTAATCTGAGCCCAGCACTCTTCAATATTTACATCAACGAATTGGCCACTATTCTAGAAAAAATCCTCAGCCCCTGGTGTTAGTCTCCATAATTCAGAGGTTAAATGCCTACTCTTGACGATGACCTATGCCTGCTGTCACCCACAGCACATGGCCTACAGCAGAGCCTGGACCTGCTAGAGCAGTACTGCCAGACCTGGGCCCTGGCAGTAAACCCCAAAAAGACTAAAATAATGATTTTCCAGAGAAGATCCAGATCTCAGGAATTAGACCAAAGTTCTCAATTGACAAAATATATAGAGCACTGCACACACTACAATTACTTAGGTTTAAAAATAAGCTCAACTGGACACCTTAATGAAGCAGTGAATGAACTGAGAGAGAAAGCAACGCAGGGCATTCTACGCAATTAAAAAGCAAATTCAAATTGAAATACCTATTAAAATTTGGCTAAAAACTAATTGAATATGTCATTGAACCAATTGCACTTTATGGCAGCGAGGTGTGGGGCCCACTTGCAAAACAAGATTTCATCAAATGGGACAAACATCCCATTGAAACCCTGCACGCAGAGTTCTGTAAGATTCTCCTACATGTCCAGAGGGAAAGCTACAAACAATGCATGCAGGGCAGAATTAGGCAAATATCCACTAATAATAAAAACTCAAAAAAAGAGCAATTAAGTTTTGGAAACATCTAAAATACAGTGACCCCCTCTCATATCATTACCAAGCCCTGCAATACCAAGAGCTGAACAAAGAAAAGAGTCCCCTCATCCAGCTGGTCCTGGGGCTGAGTTCACAAACCTGTTCTACTAACACACTGAAGCCTCAGGACCAGAACATCCAATCAAATCAGGATAAACCAAATTACAACACAGTCAAAACAAAACTATATTGCTTATTGGGAAACACAAGCACAAGCACAGAGCAAAATGCAGTACTATCTGGCCCTAAATCGACAGTACACCGTGGCTAAATATTTGACCATGGTTACTGATCAAAACTTTAGAAAAACCTTGACAAAGTACAGGCTCAGTGAGCACAGCCTTGCCATTGAGAAGGGTAGACACAGGAAAACCTGCTCCCCTGTAGAGGAAAGGCTGTGCAACCACTGCACAATAGCAGAACCTGAGACGGAGTTGCATTTCCTGACAAAATGTCAAAAATATAAAACAATTAGAGAGTGTCATTTCCCCAAATTTGAAACTCTTATTCAAGGTTTCAAAGACCTCTCTGATGAGGATAGGCTACCCGTCCTGTTGGGAGGACGCAGAGAGCTGTGGGTTGGCAGCGCACTACTGTTGCCTGCCATAAGTTGAGGGACAGTGTCTGACAGACCAATCAACCTGCACATGTCCTTTACTGTATATTTATTGTTATTGTTGAATGTATGGTTATTTTGACCCTTGGTTATTGTTGTTACTGTTGTCCCGTTGACAATTTTGATTCTCTTTTTACATTGTAAACAAGCTTTGGCAATAGTGTACATTGTTACGTCATGCCAATAAAGCAAATTGAATTGAAAATTGAAATTGAGGAGAGAGAGAGAGGAGAGAGAGAGAGAGAGAGAGGAGAGAGAGAGAGAGAGAGAGAGAGAGAGAGAGAGAGAGAGAGAGAGAGAGAGAATAGAGGGGAGAGAGAGAGAGAGAGAGAGAGAGAGAGAGAGAGAGAGGGAGAGAGAGAGAGAGAGAGGAGGAGAGTGGATTTGGTGGTAGCCTATCATCAGTGTGTTTGTTGGTACCCTATCATCAGTGTGTTTGGTGGTACCCTATCATCAGTGTGTTTGGTGGTACCCTGTCATCAGTGTGTTTGGTGGTACCCTGTCATCAGTGTGTTTGGTGGTACCCTGTCATCAGTGTGAGATCAGCTATTTCAGGGCAATTTCCAAACACAGCCAATCTGATCACAAGGAAACACCAGGCTTCTCCACAGAAAGAGAGCAATATTAAGAGATATACAGGTAAGGAGAATGGTCAGTAATTTGATCCATTGATTCATGGATTGTCTTGGACTTTAATACAGCCATGTTGCCTAGCAACAACACGGCAGCCACAATGCTGCACATTACAGAACCCCTCTCTCTCTCCCCACACCCCTCTCTCTCCCACACCACTCTCTCTCCCACACCCTCTCTCTCTCTCTCTCCCACACTCTCTCTCTCTCTCTCTCTCTCTCTCTCCTACACCATTCTCTCTCTCCCACACCCTCTCTCCCACACCCTCTCTCTCTCCCACACCCTCTCTCCCTCTCTCTCTCTCTCCTACACCATTCTCTCTCTCCCACACCCTCCTCTCTCTCCCACACCTCTCTCTCTCCCTCACCTCTCTCTCTCTCTCTCTCTCTCTCACACCTCTCTCTCTCCCACACCCTCTCTCTTCCCACACCTCTCTCTCTTCCCACCTCTCTCTCTCTCTCTCTCCCTCTCTCTCTCTCCTACACCATTCTCTCTCTCCCACACCCTCTCTCCCCACCCTCTCTCTCTCCCACACCCTCTTCCCTCTCACACCCTCTCTTCTCTCTCCTACACCATTCTTCTCTCTCCCACACCCTCTCTCCCCACACTCCTCTCTCTCTCCCACACCCTCTCTCCTCTCCCACACCTCTCTCTCTCTCTCCCCACACCCTCTCCCTCTCACACCCCCTCCTCTCTCCCCCCTCTCTCTCCCACACCCTCTCTCTCTCTCCCACACCCTCTCTCTCCCCACACCCACACCCCTTCTCTCTCCCACACCTCCTCCCACACCCTCACCCTCTCCCACACCCTCTCCCACACCTCACCCTCTCCCCACACTCCTCTCTCTCCCACACCTCTCTCTCTCCCACACCCACACCTCTCTCTCTCCCACACCCTCTCCCACATCCTCTCCCTCTCCCACACCCTCTCCCTCTCCCACACCCTCTCCTTTCCCACACACCTTTCTCTCTCCCACTCCCCTCTCTCTCCCACACCCTCTCCCTCCCACACCCTCTCTCTCTCCCACACCCTCCCCCTCCCACCCCTCTCTCTCCACACCCTCTCTCTCCCACACCCTCTCTCTCTCTCCCCACACCCCTCCCACACCCTCCACCCTCTCCCCACACCCTCTCCCACACCCTCTCCCTCTCTCCCCACACCCTCTCTCTCTCCCACTCCCTCTCTCTCTCCCACACCCTCTCCCCCCCTCACACCCTCTCCCCCTCCCACACCCTCTCCCCCTCCCACACCCTCTCTCTCTCCCACACACACTTGTAAAACACATAGTCAATTCCTCTCTCCTCTCGATGCTGCTAGTGCAGAGATCCCCATGACAACTGAGGCAATGATAATGCTTTTCCCTCTCCTCTCCTAATCTACCATAGCACTGTGTCAATTGTACACTATGTAATCTCATTGTTAACCTAACTCACTTGGTGTCAATTGTGACTATGTAATCTCATTGTTAACCTAACTCACTGGTGTCAATTGTACACTATGTAATCTCATTGTTAACCTAACTCACTGGTGTCAATTGTACACTATGTAATCTCATTGTTAACCAAGTCACTGGTGTCAATTGTACACTATGTAATCTCATTGTTAACCTAACTCACTGGTGTCAATTGTGACTATGTAATCTCATTGTTAACCTAACTCACTGGTATCAATTCTACACTATGTAATCATTGTTAACCTAACTCACTGGGTGTCAATTGTACACTATGTAATCTCATTGCCAACCTAACTCACTGGTGTCAATTGTACACTATGTAATCTCATTGTTAACCAAGTCACTGGTGTCAATTGTACACTATGTAATCTCATTGTTAACCTAACTCACTGGTGTCAATTCTACACTATGTAATCTCATTATTAACCTAACTCACTGGTGTCAATTGTGACTATGCAATCTCATTGTTAACCTAACTCACTTGTGTCAATTCTACACTCATGTAATCTCATTGATTTAACCTAACTCACTGGTGTCAATTGTGACTATGTAATCTCATTGTTAACCCTAACTCACTGGTGTCAATTGTACACTATGTAATCTCATTGTTAACCTAACTCACTGGTGTCAATTGTGACTATGTAATCTCATTGTTAACCTAACTCACTGGTGTCAATTCTACACTATGTAATCTCATTGTTAACCTAACTCACTGGTGTCAATTCTACACTATGTAATCACATTGTTAACCTAACTCACTGGGTGTCAATTCTACACTATGTAATCTCAATTGTTAACCTAACTCACTGGTGTCAACGAGACTATGTAATCTCATTGTTAATGTATGAGCACTCTCTCCTGGTAGCAACATTAATTGCATTCAATTATCTTCCACTCTGCTCACCTCCCCTCTCTCTCTACTCAGCCTAACTAGCTCCAACCTGCCCTGCTCTGCTCTTGTTACCTGGCCAGCTGCACTGCATTTCCCACTCACCATCCTCACCTTGCCTCACTCTGTTCTAATTACTCTGCCAGCTGGAACTGCATTTCCCCACTACCTCTCCCAGTATATCAAGCCCTGGTTTTCAGCCAAGCCCTGTCCAGATCGTCTTCAAACCCGGACCAGTAACCTGCCTGTCCTGCGCTCTGACTCCCTGTTTGTGATACCGATCCTTTCTTGACTGCCTCCTTGTTCTACTGCCCCGTCTATCCCAACCTGCCTTCTGGACCTCGACTACTTCTCCGATCTTCAGCCCCTCCGGTAACTCGCTGCTGCCTTCTGCTCTCTCACCACGATATTTGCCCAGCTGATCTGTACTTCTGCCTGCCATTCATATTGCTGTTGTGTGTGTGTGTTCCCCAGGTCTCCGACCACCAGATGAGCGTGCCCAGACGTTTCACCACCTCAGCCCGATGCCGCTCCATCACTGGGGGAACACACACACTAAGCACTGGACTGACACCCCGGACATTTGGTGACCCAGCACAGGTACCCACAGGAGGACCCCTGAAAGACCCCTGACACCCCTGGGATCTCTCTTCCCGCCTGTAACCTTGAATAAAGAACTCTGAATTTGAACTTGCGCTCTTGGGTCCTCTTCTGTTCGTGACAGAACGATCTGACCATCATGGACCCAGCGCACTCCTGACCACGATGGAGGAAGAGCCAGAGAGGACTGCCCTACAGCGACTGGAACGCTCCCGAGGGGAGACATAAATCGATGGCTGGCGACATCGCCCCTTCTCCAGCTATTCAACCAGCAGCAACAACAGTTCCAACTGCAGCAACAACAGCTAGCCCAAGCCCTGCAACTACTCTCAAGCCCGAGCTACTCCACCTGCACCCCTCCTGGTCCTTTGTTCGCTGTACCACCGATACTCCTTCATCCCTCCGCTGGAGGTCCCAATGCCTGCAGGCCCGGCAGTGCTGCCACCCAGATCCCCACGCTCCTGAACCAAGGATTGGGAACCCGGAACGCTGTTGATGGCAACCAGAAGCAAGTAAGACCATTCGAGCAGCTGCCGAATCCAGTTTGCACTACAGCCCAGGACTTTCTCAACAGAGGGAGCCAAGGTGGGGTATGTCATCACACATCTCACCGGTCGAGCTCGGTTGTGGGGAACGGCGGAATCGACCGCAAACCCCAGCCTGTGCCTCCTTCATTGCCTTTGAGGAGGAGATGTTAAAGGTCTTGACCTAGGCTCGCCAACAGCCGAAGGCCACAAGCTCTGCTCACCATCCGTCAGGGCAATCGGACAGTGGCAGACTTCTCCATTGACTTTCGTACTCTGGCAGTCACAGCTCGTTTAACCTAGAGGCATGGTGCAAGCCTTCCTCCATAGCCTGGCGGACTATATCAAGGACGAGCTTGTTTCCCCAGACCCGCCCTCAACGCTTGATGCCGCCATTGACCTTGCTGTCGGATTGACCGCCGTATACAGACCCGGGAGGAGGAGAAGGGCCGCCCAGTCAACTCTGTCATCCGTACTTCGGGTCGATACCGCTCTGTCCAGCCCCCTGCCGTCAAGTCCCATAGCCAACTCAATCAGCCTGAGCCCATGGAGATTGGCCGTGCCTCTCTGACTCCCGAGGGGAGCGCCGGCTGCTCTAAGCTCCAACCTTGCCTCTACTGTGGTGGCAGAATCACTGCAAGTCGCTACTTGTCCGGCAAAAGCCGCAGCTCACCTAGGTGTGGGGAGATCCGGTGAGCTCCAACAAGCCTTCAGTCCCCTCCATCCGAAAGACCCTGCTTCATCTCCGCCTTCAGCTTTCTGACAAGACTCATACATTGGCCGCCCTTGTGGATTCCGGAGCCGAAGCAAACATCATGGACCCTGAGCTTGCACAGCAACCAAGGCGGAACCATCATCAACTGACACAACCCATTCCTGCACGAGCCCTGGATGGGCATCATCTTGGCACTGTCACTCATATCTCCGCCCTGTGACAATCCTGCTGTCAGGAAACCACCAGGAGTCCATCCAGTTTCACCTCCTACACTCACCTGGCCAACCACTCATTCTTGGATACCCGTGGCTCCGTCAGCACAACCCCCACATCGACTGGGAGACAGGAACAGTCCGTGAGTGGGGAAGGAGTTGTCACCAGACTCCTGTTTAAGGGGGACACTGCCCGCTCACCGGGAAGGATCTAGCGCTACCACATATCAAGTCCGGCCTTACCACAGCCTGAAAGAGGGTAACAAATCCAAGGGAATTCTACCCCCACACAGAACCTAGAGGGATTGATCTCTGCTCGCACAGCACCTCCCAAGGGTGCCTGGATTCACTGTCAGCCCCGGGAAAGAAACATGGAGGACTACATTAAGACTTCTTGCTCCGGGATAATTAGACGTTGCGCAGGAGCGATTTTTTTGTGGGCAAGAAGGACGGTTCTCTTCGCCCACGCATAGATTACCGGGTTGAAAACATCACGGTTAAGAATCGCTACCCACTGCCCCTACTTCGCCTGCCTTCGAACTGCTGCAGGGGAGCCACTGTATTCACTAATGACCTTCAATGCCTACCATCTGGGTGCGGATGAGGGAGGGAGATAATGGAAGACAGCGTTCAACACAAAGCCACTATGAATATCTCGTCATGCCCTTGGCCTCACCAATGCCCCCCAGCAGTTTTTCAAGCCCCTAGTGAATGATATCCTCAGGGACATGCTAAATAGTTGTATTGTGTATGAGATATTTTAATATTCTCAAAGACTCTGTCAGAACACACGCACCACGTCCGTGGTCCACGCGCCTGCTGGAGAACTCTTTGTGAAGGAGAGAAGTGGAGTCATGCCAAGACATTGGGATGTGGGGAGAGGAATTAGATGGATACAAGGTTGTATCCTGGCCAGTTCCCGAGTCTGGAAGAAGTTGAACATGCAACTTAGGAGATATAGAAACTATAGCACAGGCTGCACCCTCACGGCGCTAACCAGCACTAAACAAGTATAATGGACATCAGGCTGATAAGGCCTTCAATATCCTCAAGACATGTTTCACTCTCTGCTCCCATCCCCAGATGCCGGAAGCAGTTTGTGGTGGAGGTAGATGGACGGGGAGGGAGAGGTTTCAAAGAGCAGTTGAGGATGGCAAGATGCACCCCCGTGCTTACGTCTGCCACAACCTGCCGAATGCAACTACGACATTGGGAACCGCGAGCTGTTGGCTGTAAGCTCGCCCGAAGAATGGGAGAAGAGGTAAAGAACATTCGTAGTGTGGAAGACACAAGAACTGGGAAATAAACAGCCAGAGAGGCTGAACTCCCGCACAACAGCGGTGGTTGCCTCTTACGCGTTCACCACGCTTCACCGCCCGGGATCTCGCAACATCAAACCGATGCCTCTCCCGGATGTTTCAGAAGGACGAGACCAACGCCATGACACTCCCATTCTTCCCAGCCACTTGGTCGTAGAGGGCCAAAGAAGAGTATGGAGGTTGGACAGACAGTTCAAGCACCAGCGCCCCAACCGTCTGTGTCAGAAATCAGTACTGATTAGTGGGGGACAATCCGGCTGTATCCCGGCATCACTGCACCCTTCATCTGGTCGCCAGTGGGGGGGGATGAGAGGGAGAGAATTCATCCCGAATTGTCCACTTGTAACCGAAACAAGACTCCCAACCAGCTGCTGGGCTGCTGCAACCCCTACTCATACCCTAAGAGGGTCAGTTTACTGGACTTTGTTACGGCCTTCCGCCTCTGAGGAACAAATTACTGTTGACGCTTAGTAAGATGAGCACTTGTACACCTTCCCAAACTACCCTCTTAAAGAGACCTCCCATGGTCTGGAACATGTAAGTCAGATCCATGGCTACGGGATATAGTGTCAGACCGGGGCCCGCAATCAGCAACCTGGAAGAGTTGTATTTGGGGCCACCGACAGCCTATCGCTGATTCGACCCGCAGTCAAACGGCCAGACTGGAACGCATGAACCGAGGAGCTGGAGAAGGCACTGAGGGGTGGTTCCAAAATCCCCGGCCTGGGCTCAACACTGCCTGGTGGAATATGAACACTCACCAGTTCCTCCACCGGGGCCCCTCTCCCTTTCAGTGTGTCTACGGGTATAACCTCCACTGTTTGCCAGCCAGGAGGCGGGATGCCCCTGTCCGCCTGCTCGGCATGCCCGCGGTGCCGCCGCACTCCTGGGCCCAGGCTGCACAGAGTCTGAAGTTGGAACCAGCCACGCCGTCAGGTGCTAACCGACGGAGGACCGCAGCACCTACTACCGGGTTGGTCAGAAGGTCTGGCTGTCCGCCCGGGATCCGGCCGCCATGCGGGTTGTATCACGAAAACGCCCGCATGGTCTTTTCCTGTGAGAAAAAGTAAGGGGTGACTTCAGTTGCCCGCTATGGGGGTTCACCCCACCTTCACCAAGTCAAGCTATGAAAGCCCTGGTCCCCGTGTAGCTCAGCGGCAGCCACCTCCTCCGCGCCTGAGATGGGGTTTCACGCCCGGGTGCTGAGGCGCGAAGGAGAGGGGTCCCCAGTACCGCTGATTGGGAGGGGATATGGTAGAGGAGAGGACCTGATCGGAGAGGAGGAAAGTGGAGGACTCCTTATACTGACCCCCACCGATACACCTGACTCAGCCTGCAATCCGTAGGGGCCGCCCAAGAGGGGTTCCTAGCCGTCCGGCCCGGTCTGCCTCCCGCCCCAGCGCCTGTCCGTCTCCCGCCACCGTGATCCTAGCTCCTTCTGAGGATGAGGAGATTCACCGACCGGGGGAGGGAGTTCTGACCCGCCGCCTGCCCCCTCCACCCTCCCGGCATGATGTTGTTCTTGGGACCTGGGGCCGCCCCTTGAGGGGGGGTCCTGTCATGAGCACTTCTCTCCCTGGTAGCAACATTAATTGCATTCAATTATCTTTCCCACTCTGCCACCTCCCTCTCTCTACTCAGCCTAACTTAGCTCCACCTTGCCCTGCTCTGCTCTTGTTACCTGGCCAGCTGCACTGCATTTCCCACTCACCATCCTCACCTGCTCACTCTGTTCTAATTACTCCTTGCCAAAGCTGAACTGCATTTCCCCACTACCTCTCCCAGTATATCAAGCCCCTGGTTTTCAGCCAAGCCCTGTCAGATCGTCTTCAAACCCGGACCAGTAACCTGCCTGTTCTGCGCTCTGACTCCTGTTTGTGATACCGATCCTTTCTTGACTGCCTCCTTGTTCTACTGCCCCGCCTATCCCAACCTGCCTTCTGGACCTCGACTACTCTCCGATCTTCAGCCCTCCGGTAACTCGTTCTGCCTTCTGTCTCACCACGATATTTGCCCAGCCCTGATCTGTACTTCTGCCTGCCATTCATATCTGTTGTGTGTGTGTGTTCCCCAGGTCTCCGACCACCAGATGAGCGTGCCCAGACGTTTCACTCCACCCTCAGCCCGATACGCCGCTCCATCACTGGGAACACACACTAAGCACTTGGACTGGACACCCCCGGACATTTGGTGACCCCCGAGCACAGGACCCACAGGAGGACCCTGAAAGACCCTGACACCCCTGGGACTCCTCTTCCTGCCTGTAACCTTGGAATAAAGAACTCTGAATTTGAACTTGCGCTCTTGGTCCTCTTCTGTTCGTGACAGTTAACCTAACTCACTAGTGTCAATTCTACATTATGTAATTCTCATTGTTAACTTAACTCACTGGTGTCAATTGTAGCACTAGTGTAATCTCATTGTTAACCTAACTCACTTGTGTCAATTATACACTATGTAATCTCATTTGTTAATCTCTAACTCACTGGTGTCAATTGTGACTAGTAATCATTGTTAACCTAACTCACTGGTGTCAATTCACACTATGTAATCTCATTGTTAACCTAACTCACTGGTGTCCAATTGTGACTATGTAATCTCATTGTTAACCTAACTCACGGGTCAATTCTACACTATGTAATCTCATTGTTAACCTAACTCACTGGTGTCAATTGTACACTATGTAATCTCATTGTTAACCTAATTCACTTTGTGTCAATTCACACTATGTAATCTCATTGTTAACCTAACTCACTGGTGTCAATTGTGACTATGTAATCTCATTGTTAACCTAACTCACTGGTGTCAATTCTACACTATGCAACTCATTGTTAACCTAACTCACTGGGTGTCAATTCTACACTATGTAATCTCATTGTTAACCTAACTCACTGGTGTCAATTGTGACTATGTAATCTCATTGTTAACCTAAGTCACTGGAGTCAATCACACACTATTTAATCACATTGTTAACCTAACTCACTGTCACTGACCGCTCAATTCAGACACCAGATCGTATTTATTTCATCCGCTCTCTGCATCTCTCTACTCTCTTTCGTTATAAAAACACTGGTTATACTGTATGTGATCCTGACTGGTTGCATTAACGCCTGGTATGGCAACTGCTCGGGCATCTGACCGCAAGGCGCTACAGAGGGTAGTGCGTGACGCCCAGTACATCACTGGGGCCAAGCTTCCCTGCCATCCAGGACCTCTATACCAGGCGGTGTCAGAGGAAGGCCCTAGAAATTGTCAAAGACTCAGCCACCCTAGTCATAGACTGTTCTCTCTGCTACCGCACGGGGAAGCAGTACCGGAGTGCCAAGTCTAGGTCCAAAAGGCTTCTCAACAGCCTACCCCCAAGCCATAAGACTCATGAACAGCTAATCATGGCTACCCGGACTATTTGCACTGCCCCCCCACCCCCTTTTTACGTGCTGCTCTGTTTATTATCTACTGCGTAGTAACTCTACCCACATGTACATATTGGCCTCAATTACCTCAACTAGCCGGTGCCCCGCACATAGACTCTCTGTAACGGTACCCCCTGCATATATAGCCTCCCTACTGTCACTTTATTTTACTGCTGCTCTTTAATTATTTGCTTATTTTTTCTACTCATTTTTTTATTTTCTTTAAAAAAACTGCATTGTTGGTTAAGGGCCTGTGAAGTCAGCATTTCACTGTAATGTCTACACCTGTTGTATTTAGGCATGGGGCAAATAACATTTGATTGATTGGTTTGATGAATAATAATGTCACGGAGGCTCTCCTCTCTCTCTCTCTCTCTCCCTCTCCCTCTCTCTCTCTCTCTCTCTCTCTCTCTCTCTCTCTCTCTCCTCTCTCTCTCTCACATCAATGTGTCTACGAAGAAGAAAGCAGCATACTATAATTCATAGTGTCCTGTGTCTGCTTCCGCCCTACTCTGTGGGACATCATTATCTTCCCATACTGAGTGACTGTACTGGTGCTGCGTACTGCTAGCGCCCAGCTGTTAGCACTGATTAGGAACACTACAATCTGGACTCAGGATACCGTGGTGTGTGTGTGTGTGTGTGTGTGTGTGTGTGTGTGTGTGTGTGTGTGTGTGGACATGTTTTACTATACTTGTGAGTACCAAAAGTCCAATAGTACCAATAGTCTTGTCACTGTAGCGGAGGATAGCTAGTTAGCATCAATACCGATAGTCTAGTTATTGTAGCTAATAGCTAAGTTGCTCACTACTGATAGTCTAGTCATTGTAGCTAATAGCTAAGTTAGCATCACTACCGATAGTCTAGTCATTGTAGCTAATTGCTAAGTTAGCATCACTACTGATAGTCTAGTCATTGTAGCTAATAGCTAAGTTAGCATCACTACCGATAGTCTAGTTATTGTAGCAATGCTAGTTAGCATCACTTACTGATAGTCTAGTCATTCTAGCTAATAGCTAAGTTAGCATCACTACGATAGTCTAGTCATTGTAGCTAATTGCTAAGTTAGCATCACTACTAGATAGTCTAGTATTGTAGCTATTAATAAGTTAGCATCACTACCGATAGTCTAGTTATTGTAGCTAATAGCTAAGTTAGCATCACTACCGATAGCTAGTTATTGTAGCTAATAGCGTAGTATCACTACCGATAGTCTAGTTATTGTAGCTCATAGCTAAGGTTAGCATCACTACCGATAGTCTAGTTATTGTAGCTAATAGCTAAGTTAGCATCACTACCGATAGTCTAGTCACTGTAGTTAGCCTTTCTACTGCCTTCTTTGTATAGCAACAATCGACACTACTTAAAACATATTACATTTACATTACATTTTAGTCATTTAGCAGACGCTCTTATCCAGAGCGACTACAGTTAGTGAATACATATATATATATATATATATATATATATATATATATATATATTTTTTTATACTGGCTCCGTGGGAATCGTACCCACAACCCTGGCGTTGCAAACGCCATGCTCTATCAACTGAGCTACATCCCTGCGGCCATTCCCTCCCTACCCTGGACAACGCCGGGCCAATGTGCGCGCCCAGCCTCCCCGGTCGGGCCGGCTGCGACAGAGCCTGGATTCGGAACATATTGGCTAGTGTGGTGTTGAAACATTTTTGACATCAGGCCAATAAGAAACAGTATGAAACCTATTTTTCAAACAATGTGTGAAACACTCACAACAATCACGTTCAGATGTTGCTAGTGGGAAGTAAATACTACCTGTCAACTTTTAATGTGATTGTTTTGTAACAACAGCTAACTGGAAATGTTTATATATATGGTCCAGATAGGACTAGGCTCTTTAAGCCCCTTCAGTTAATCACAACCTAACTTAACCTGGCCTGCTTTCCTTTAAAGCATAGTGTAGCTAGTTGATTTATTTTTTTCTTTATTTAACTAGGCAAGTCAGTTAAGAACAAATTCTTATTTACAATTACGGCCTACACGGCCAAACCGCAACGACGCTGAGCCAATTGTGCGCCGCCCCTATGGGACTCCAAATCACGGACGGATGTGATTCTGCCTGGAATCGAACCAGGGGGTCTGTAGTGACGCCTCAGCACTGAGATGCAGTGCTCAGACCGGCCTGCGCCACTGGGTGTTACACAGGGAATCTCAAAGCAGATGATGCGTGAGATAACCATAAAGTGTAAACTGCCCACGGCAACAATACATCAGCAATAAACTGTACAGAAATACATGTTATTCCCTTCCCTGTGAATCAGCGGTGTCTGCTTCTCAGCAATAAACTGTACAGAATATACACTCTATATACAAAAGTATGTGGACACCCTTCAAATTAGTGGATTCGGTTATTTCAGCCATACCTGCTGACAGGTGTATAAAATTGAGCACACAGCCATGCAATCTCCACAGACAAACATTGGCTGTAGAATGGCTCGTACTGAAGAGCTCAGTGACTTTCAACGTGGTATCGTCGTAGGATGCCACCTTTTCCAAAAAGTCAGTTTGTCAAATTTCTGCCTCATGCTAGAGCCGCCCTGGTCAACTGTAAGTGCTGCTACGGCGAATTGGAAACGCCATCTGGACTTTGGAGGAGTGGAAACACGTTCTCTGGAGTGATGAATCACACTTCACCATCTGGCAGTCCTGTGGTCGAATCTGGGTTTGGTGGATGCCAGGATGACGCTACCTGCCCGAATGCATAGTGCCAACTATAAAGTTTGATGGAGGAGGAATAATGGTCTGTACATAATACATGTTTATTCCTGTCCCTGTCAATCATTAGTGTCAGCTCCAGTCTACGCTCTCAAGCAGACAGACACTAGACCAGACCAGACTAGACCAGACCAGACTAGACTAGACTAGACCAGGGCTAGACCAGGCCAGACCACCAGACCAGACCAGACCTGGTACAGCACAGACATTACCAGACAAACCTCTTAGACACTGCCTGTATCGTCCCCAAACTGCACCCTATTCCCTTACATAGTGCACTACTTTACTGAACCCCATAGGGTTCTGGTCAAAAGTAGTGTGCTGTATAGGGAATAAGGTGCAGTTTTGGTATACAAACCACTGTCTGTTGGTTCCAGGAGAGGTGAAGGCAGAATGGCTAATAGAAAAGTGTTGATCATCACCTGTCTTCTGCAGCCTCCCAGATATATGATAATAAAATAGACTCTGGTTCATCCCTGGAGAAGACTATAATTGCAGTGTAGAAATACATCCTCTCTCTCTGCTCTCTCCTCTCTCTCTCTCTCTCTCTCTCTCTCTCTCTCTCTCTCTCTCTCTCTCTCTCTCTCTCTCTCTCTCCCTCTCTCTTCCCTCCAATAATAGTAATTATGAACACAGCTCCAGTTATTCCTGATGACCTGGGGGAGGATACCACCTTACTACCTTACTGTCTATAAACCGTGTTCTAGATGATATGGATGAGGTATGCCTGCTAGGTATAATGTGGAATTGAGTGGGTAAGGAGGGACTGTTTTTTATATAGCTAGTTAACCGCGCATGACTTGCCCAGATATTTTAAACACTTAATGTAAAGACACAGGTAGGTACTGTACGACGACAATTATTCAAAACATTCAGCATTGTTCAATCCCCTTCAGTCAGCATTTACATTATTTAGCTTCAGTATCAACAGGAATCAAACACTGATGAGGAAATCAAACTAATATCTAGAAGAAAAGGATGTCTCTCTCTCTCTGTCTCTTCTCTGTCTCTGTCTCTGTCTCTGTCTCTGTCTCTGCTCTGCCTCCTCTCTCTCTCTCTCTCTCTCTCTCTCTCTCTCTCTCTCTCTGTCTCTGTTCAGTTCTGGTTCTGCTGAAGCACTGGTTGAAACAAATGGTCACATGGTGGAGGTCACACTGAAGCCCAGATGGAGAGAGGGGGTGGCAGCAGTGCTTTGTGGGTAGCTGGACCCTTCTGTCGTGGAGGCTGCCATGGACACACCATAACAACACAGGGACCCTCCTGTCATGGAGGTGCCATGGACACACCAAAACAGGACTGTGGCATGGACGGCGCGTGGAGGCTGCCATGGACACACCATAGCAACACAGGACCCTCCTGTCGTGGAGGCTGCCATGGACACACCATAACAAACAGGACCCTCTCCTGCCTGGAGGTGGGGACACACCATAGCAACACAGGACGATCCAGGACCCTCTGTCATGGAGGCTGGAGGCTGCCATGGACACACCATACAGACACACACACACAGACAGACACACACACACACACACACCCAGGACCCTCCTGCCGTGTAGGCTGCAATGGACACTTAATTACGGCCGAGGTGTGAGTCACCACCTGGACTTCATCAGGGGCTCCGCCAACGTGAACATGACCCCAAACCCTCCACACGTTGTCACCTCTACCGCCCAATGGTCTCAGATATAACAGGTTAGTATCTAATAATCCAATATTGCTCTTTTGAAATTATATTTATTTCATGAATGCACGGATGACTGAAGACGCTTGGATAAAACTGCCAGCAAATGGCATATATTAATATATTAAGACCTGCCTAAGCACAAACAATACATTATTTGATATTAAGTAGATTTATTGAGACTGTTTTAACTGCTTCTGCCTCAACACCTAGGCTCTTGTGTTAATTATGTTGATTAAAGAGTCCCCTTGTTCCCATTGATTCCCAAAAACATATCTGTACAGTTGGGTCGTCAACTAAACTCACTCCTCTCTCCTCTCTCGTCCTCTTCTGGCTGAGTTAATAGCTTTTTCTCAAAGTGCCTCCGTAATGTGGGCTTTGCTGTTTTGGACACCTTTCACCTCTCACCTCCCCTAGAGTGGGATGTGACCTGAACCGTACTAATCCATCTTTGATATATTGGATTTAACAAGGCGAATTACTGTCCTTCTGTCTGCCCCACACCTACACCAACATCCCCACGGCTGAGCTGAATTCACTAGGTCTGAAAGTTGGAGTTAGTTGGAGAGGAAGTGGGGAGAGAGGAAGTAAGGAAGTACCAACTTATTCCATCACAGACAATGAAGAGCTCAGCTGCTTCCTGTTGTAATAGTCCACCTCCTTAATGAGGAGCAGACAATGAAGAGCTCAGCTGCTTCCTGTTGTAATATATTCACCTCCAATGAGGAGCAGACAATGAAGAGCTCAGCTGCTTCCTGTTGTGATACGCCCACCTCCTTAATGAGGAGCAGACAATGAAGAGCTCAGCTGCTTCCTGTTGTAATATATTCACCTCCTTAATGAGGAGCAGACAATGAAGAGCTCAGCTGCTTCCTGTTGTGATACGCCCACCTCCCTTAATGAGGAGCAGACAATGAAGAGCTCAGCTGCTTCCTGTTGTAATATATTCACCTTCTTAGTGAGGAGCAGACAATGAAGAGCTCAGCTGCTTCCCTGTTGTAATACGTTCACTCCTCCTTAATGAGGAGCAGACAATGAAGAGCTCAGCTGCTTCCTGTTGTGATACGTCCACCTCCTTAGTGAGGAGCAGACAATGAAGAGCTCAGCTGCTTCCTGTTGTAATATATTCACCTCCTTAATGAGGAGCAGACAATGAAGAGCTCAGCTGCTTCCTGTTGTAATATATTCAACTTCTTAGTGAGGAGCAGACAATGAAGAGCTCAGCTGCTTCCTGTTGTAATACGATTCACCTCCTTAATGAGGAGCAGACAATGAAGAGCTCAGCGCTTCCTGTTGTGATACGTCCACCTCCTTAGTGAGGAGCAGACAACGAAGAGCTCAGCTGCTTCCTGTTGTGATACGTCCACCTCCTTAGTGAGGAGCAGACAATGAAGAGCTCAGCTGCTTCCTGTTGTGATACGTCCACCTCCTAGTGAGGGAGCAAACGTGGTTGGTAGCAACATCAGCCTCTATGTGTGTGTGTGTGTATGTGTGTGTGTATATGTGTGTATGTGTGTGTGTGTCTATGTGTGTGTGTATGTTTGTGTATGTGTGTGTTTGTGTGTGTGTGTGTTTCTGTGTGTGTGTAGTGTGTGTGTGTGTGTGTGTGTGTGTGTTTGTGTGTGTGTGTGCTGTGTGTGTTTGTGTGTTTGTGTGTTTTGTGTGTGTGTGTGTGTATGTGTGTGTGTGTGTGTGTTTGTGTATGTGTTTGTGTGTGTGTATGTGTGTGTGTATGTGTGTGTGTGTATGTGTGTGTGTGTGTGTGTGTGTGTGTGTGTGTGTGTGTGTGTGTGTGTGTGTGTGTGTGTGTGTATGTGTGTGGTAACAACATGAAACCCTGAGCCTCTCTCTGTGTGCAGTCACCCAGCTGATGTTCAACTGGAACAGACAACAGGCCTTGAGCAACAACACACTAATACACATAACCCACGTGCTTAAGCCAACAATTTATGTAGATTTAAAGATGGTGTGTGTGTGTGTGTGTGTGTGTGTGTGTGTGTGTGTGTGAGAGAGAGAAACATTAATACTTATGTAGCAAACGTATTGGATCAGAGCCATGACAGTGTGCAGCTTTTCTTCTAAGTGTTTTTACAACCTGCAGTATAAAAAGGTGGATGTGAACATACCCTGAATACTGCATTAGTTTTCCATCAGTCGCTGTGTTCTGGCTACATGACTCATTGGAGGGAGGAAGCGCTCATTTGCTGTTGCTTGTTCTGTGAATGGATAAAGCTAGCTACCCCCACCACTGAGAGCTAGGTGTTGTACTGGTTCTATTCATACCTAGGTCTTCATACAGTCCTGTAACTTCGGGGCAGATTATTTAATCATTTAGTTTATTTGACCTTTGAGTTTGAAAAGGAGGTCTAGTGATACAGTATCTAACAAGCCTGACTGATAACTGATAACTATCTAACAAGCCTGACTGATAACTATCTAACAAGCCTGACTGATAACTATCTAACAAGCCTGACTGATAACTATCTAACAAGCCTGACTGATAACTATCTAACAAGCCTGACCCGATAACTATCTAACAAGCCTGATTGATAACTATCTAACAAGCGTGACTGATAACATCTAACACGATTGACTGATAACTATCTAACAAGCCCGACCGATAACCACTAACAAGCCTGACTGATAACTATCTAACAAGCCAGACTGATAACTATCTAACAAGCTGACCCATATAACTATCTAACACACATGACTGATAACCAATTTAACAAGCCTGACTGATAACTATCTAACAAGCCTGACTGATAACTAGCTAACAAGCCTGACTGATAACTATCTAACAAGCCTGACTGATAACTATCTAACAAGCCTGACTGATAACTATCTAACAAGCCTGACTGATAACTATCTAACAAGCCTGACTGATAACTATCTAACACGATTGACTGATAACTATCTAACAAGCCTGACGATAACTATCTAACAAGCCTGACTGATAACTATCTAACAAGCCTGACTGATAACTATCTAACACGCCTGACTGATAACTATCTAACAAGCCTGACTGATAACTATCTAACAAGCCTGACTGATAACTATCTAACAAGCCTGACTGATAACTATCTAACAAGCCTGATTGATAACTATCTAACAAGCCTGATTGATAACTATCTAACAGATTGACTGATAACTATCTAACAAGCCGACAGATAACATATCTAACAAGCCTGACTGATAACTATCTAACAAGCCGGACTGATAACTATCTAACAAGCCTGACTGATAACTATCTAACACGAACATGACTGATAACTATCTAACAAGCCTGACTGATAACTATCTAACAAGCCTGACTGATAACTATCTAACAAGCCTGACCGATAACTATCTAACAAGCCTGACTGATAACTATCTAACACACATGACTGATAACTATCTAACAAGCCTGACTGATAACTATCTAACAAGCCTGACTGATAACTATCTAACAAGCCGGACTGATAACTATCTAACAAGCCTGGACTGATAACTATCTAACAAGCCTGACTGATAACTATCTAACAAGCCTGATTGATAACTATCTAACAAGCCTGACTGATAACTAACTCTAACAAGCCTGACTGATAACTATCTAACAAGCCTGATCTGATAACTATCTAACAAGCCTGCCGATTGATAACTATCTAACACGATTGACTGATAACTATCTAACAAGCCCGACAGATAACTATCCAACAAGCCTGACTGATAACTATCTTAACAAGCCCGACTGATAACTATCTAACAAGCCTGACTGATAACTATCTAAACACATGACTGATAACTATCTAACAAGCCTGACTGATAACTATCTAACAAGCCTGACTGATAACTATCTAACAAGCCTGACTGATAACTATCTAACAAGCCTGACTGATAACTATCTAACACAATGACTGATAACTATCTAACAAGCCTGACTGATAACTATCTAACAAGCCTGACTGATAACTATCTAACAAGCCTGACTGATAACTATCTAACAAGCCTGACTGATAACTATCTAACAAGCCTGACTTGATAACTATCTAACAAGCCTGATTGATAACTATCTAACAAGCCTGACTGATAACTATCTAACAAGCCTGACTGATAACTATCTAACAAGCCTGACTGATAACTATCTAACAAGCCTGATTGATAACTATCTAACAAGCGGACTGATAACTATCTAACAAGCCTGATTGATAACTATCTAACAAGCCTGACTGATAACTATCTAACAAGCCTGACTGATAACTTATCTAACAAGCCTGACCGATAACTATCTAACAAGCCTGACTGATAACTATCTAACAAGCCTGACTGATAACTATCTAACAAGCCTGACTGATAACTATCTAACAAGCCTGACTGATAACTATCTAACAAGCCTGACCGATAACTATCTAACAAGCCTGACTGATAACTATCTAACAAGCCTGATTGATAACTATCTAACAAGCCGACTGATAACTATCTAACAAGCCTGACTGATAACTATCTAACAAGCCTGACTGATAACTATCTAACAAGCCTGACTGATAACTATCTAACAAGCCAGACTGATAACTATCTAACAAGCCTGACTGATAACTATCTAACAAGCCTGACTGATAACTATCTAACAAGCCTGACTGATAACTATCCTATAACAAGCCTGACTGACAACTATCCAACAAGCCTGACTGATAACTATCTAAGCAAGCCTGATTGATAACTATCTAATAAGCCTGACTGATAACTATCCAACAAGCTGACTGATAACTATCTAACAAGCCTGACTGATAGCTATCTAACAAGCCTGATTGATAACTATCTAACAAGTTGACTGATAACTATCTAACAAGCCCGACGATAACTATCTAACAAGCCTGACTGATAACTATCTAACAAGCCTGACTGATAACTATCTAAAAGCCTGACTGATAACTATCTAACAAGCTCCGACTGATAACTATCTAACAAGCCTGACGATAACTATCTAACAAGCCTGACTGATAACCATCTAACAAGCTGACTGATAACTATCTAACAAGCCTGACTGATAACTATCTAACAAGCCTGACTGATAACTATCTAACAAGCCTGACTGATAACTACAACAAGCCTGACTGATAACTATCTAAATCAAGCGACTGATAACTATCTAACAAGCCTGACTGATAACCATCTAATAAGCCAGACTGATAACATCTAACAAGCTCGATTGATAAATTAACAAGACTGATAAATCTAACAATGATAAATTAACAAGAGAGATAAATAAAAGCGAGATAAATAACAACAGATAGACCGATAACTATCTAACAAGCCTGACGATAACCATCTAACAAGCCGACTGATAACTATCTAACAAGCCTGACTGATAGCTATCTAATCAAGCCTGACTGAGAACTATTAACAAGCCTGATTGATAACTATCTAACAAGCCTGACTGATAACTATCTAACAAGCCTGACTGATAACATCTAACAAGCCTGACTGATAACTATCTAACAAGCCAGACTGATAACTATCTAACAAGCCTGACTGATAACTATCTAACAAGCCTGACTGATAACTATCTAACAAGCCTGACTGATAACTATCTAACAAGCCTGACTGATAACTATCTAACAAGCCTGACTGATAACTATCTAACAAGCCTGACTGATAACTATCTAACAAGCCTGACGATAACCATCTAACAAGCCTGACTAAACTATCTAACAAGCCTGACTGATAACTATCTAACAAGCCTGACTGATAACCATCTAACAAGCCTGACTGATAACATCTAACAAGCCTGACTGATAACTATCTAACAAGCCAGACTGATAACTATCTAACAAGCCTCGACTGATAACTATCTAACAAGCCTGACTGATAACTATCTAAAGCCTGACTGATAGCTATCTAAACAAGCCTGATTGATAACTATCTAACAAGCCAGACTGATAACTATCTAACAAGCCTGACTGATAACTATCTAAAAGCCTGACTGATAACTATCTAACAAGCCTGACTGATAACTATCTAACAAGCCCTAATCCCTTTTCCTAGAGACTAAGAGAGTCAAAGAGAAGGACAGCGAGAGAGAGAGAGAGAGAGAGAGAGAGAGAGAGAGAGGAGAGAGAGACAGAGAGAGAGAGGACACAGAGAGAGAGAGAGAGAGAGAGAGAGAGAGAGAGAGACAGAGAGAGAGAGAGAGAGAGAGAGAGAGAGAGAGAGAGAGAGAGAGAGGAGAGAGAGAGAGAGAGAGAGAGAGAGAGAGAGAGAGAGACAAAGAGAGAGAGAGAGAGAGAGAGAGAGAGAGAGAGAGACACAGAGAGAGAAGCGAGAGAGAAAGAGACACAGAGAGAGAGCGAGAGAGAAAGAGACACAGAGAGAGATCAGCGAGAGAGAAAGAGACACAGAGAGAATTGGTATTGGAGGAAAACATATGATGTAATTAAATCAATGTACACTAAAAACAAATGTGGATTAAAATAATCGGCAACAAGCAAACAGACTTCTTCTCTCAGGGACATGGAGTGAAACAGGGCTGCCCAATAAGTCCAACACTATTCAACATCTACATTAACGAATTGGCAAAAACATTAGAAGAATCGGCAGCACCTGGTCTCACCCTACACAACACTGAAGTCGAAGTGTCTGCTGCACGAGACGACCTGGTGCTACTGTCTCCCACTAAGGAGGGGTTACAGCAGCATCTAGATCATCTGCACAGGTTCTGTCAGACCTGGGCCTGACGTAATCTAAAAATATATATATATAATGATATTCCAAAAAAGGTCGGAAATCAGGATGACAAATATAATTTATATTTGGACACAGTTCTATTAGAACACACCAAAAAATTACACGTATCTAGGACTAAATATCAGCAACACAGGTAGTTTTCACATGGCTGCGAATGAGCTGAGAGACAAAGCAAGAAGAGCATTCTATGCCATTAAAAAGAGTATTAAAATTGAAAGTCCAATTAGAATCTGGCTCAACATTTTCCAATCAGTTATAGAACCAATTTCTCTATATGGCAGCGAAGTATGGGGTCCGCTCTCTAATACTGAATTTACCAAATGGGACAAACATTCAATCGAAATACTGCATACAGAGTTTTACAAGACTGTATTGCAAGTGCAAAGAAAAACTCAAAATAACGCATGTACAGCAGAATTGGGCCAATACCCCCTCCTTATTCGAATAGAAAAAAGAGCCAAACAAATTTTACAACCATCTAAAAACAAGTGACCCCCAAAACATTCCATCAAACAGCTCTACTATGTCAAGAGATGAAACAAGAGAAGAGTCCCCTCAGCCAGCTGGTTCTGAGGCTCAGTTCACTAACCAAAACCAACCTCATAGAGCATCAGGACAGCACTCAGAAAATCTTGGCCCAACCAAATCATCACAAAGGGAAAAATAAAAACATATCACCTATTGGAAAGACACCACAAAAAAATCAAAGTAAACTCTCAATGCTATTTGGCTCTAAACAGACAGTACATGGTGACGCAACTATCTGACCACTGTGACTGATAGAAAACTGAGGAAAACAATGACTAGGTACAGACTCAGTGAGCACAGTCTGGCTATAGAGACACAGGCAAACCTGGCTGCCCAGAGAGGACAGGCTGTGCTCACTCTGCCCCCAGGGAGAGGTAGAGCAGAGTGTCACGGTTTCGGCCGAGGCTGCTCCTCCTCCTGGTTCGGGCAATCTACACCTTGCACCGATGGGAGGCCAGCGGGTACCCACACCTCCACCTACCCTGCCCACCCCATCGGTCGGTCCACCAGTCCTAGGTTCGAACCCAGGGGGATTCGGCTCTCGCTCCCGAGGGCGTATGACGGAACAGCTCCGGGTGTCAGGGTTCCTCCTGCAGGTGGAGCTCTACCTGGCCACTGTACACCCGGTGCCTCGGGGCAAGAGAGCGTTCCGCCTCATCTCCTGTCTCACGGGCAAGGCGTTGGAGTGGGCTACGCCGAGTGGAGGAGAATGGACGCCAACACCATTACCCTACGCAGAGTTCTCCCGCCGCTTCAAGGCCGTGGTTCGAGCCATCCACCTGAGGGCAAAGCGGTGGGGGAGCGTCTAGTCCATTTGAGACAGGGGGAGGAGGAGCGCGCAGGCGTTCGCTCTAGAGTACCGGACTCTAGCGGCGGATGCAGGGTGGAATGAACGGGCTCTCATCGACCATTTTCGATGTAGCCTACGAGGGGACGTTCAACGTGAGTTGGCCGCAGGGATACCCATCTTACCTTCGACCAGTTGGTCGGAATATGTCCATTCGTCTGGACACCCTGCTGGCCACCCGTGGACGTCCCCGAGGGAGTCCGTCCCATCTCCGCCCTCGGGCGCTCCGAGCCGAAGCCCTATGGAGCTCGGCGGTGCCGGGCGCCAGAGAACGGAGTAGGAGGAGCCCGAGGGGGCCTGTCTCCTGCACCAAGTGCGGTCGTGGAGGGCACACTGAGGCCAGGTGCTGGGGAGGGTTCTCCGGGGAGAAGACAATAGGCCACGACTGGGGGCCTCCCAGGTGAGTAGACGTCCCCACTTACCCAGAGCTTTCTGTTGCGCACTTTTGTATACCTATTTGTTCTCCACAGGTTGCACCTCATTCCCAGCATAAGGCGCGAGATTCAGGCGCAGCTGGGAATTTTGTTGATCCCGGAAGTTTTGTTTTGAGTTAGGGATCCCTCTCCTACCTGTTGACAAACCTTTTCCGTTTATGCCTTAGATAGCCGCCGTTGGGGTCGGGGTTGATCAGGGGAGATCACAGCGCCACTTCGGAGTGTGCGCAGGGGGTCATGAGGAGACATACAGCTGATCTGATCGACTCTCCTGCGTACCCAGTGGTGCCGGGGATTCCGGTAAGCACCCACAACCCTGCTATTTCGTGGCAACAGAGGGCTCTCGAATGGTGGTCTGCTCAGTGTGAGGGGCGATGTGGGTGTTTCCGTGGGGCGACTTGGTGGAAAGTTCAAACCAAGTGCCCGCACTGCACATTCCGGCTGAATATGGGGATTTAGCTCTCGTGTTTAGTAAAACTAGGGCGTACGCAGTTGCCTCCTCATAGACAGGGGATTGTGCGATTGATCTCCAGGCAGGAGCAGCGCTCCCACGGAGCCATGTGTATCCTTTTGTCTCAAGAGGAGAGAAAAGCTATGGAGACTTAAAGCCGAATCTTTGAGACAGGGATACATTCGGCCCTCCACTTCTCCGCCTCCTCCAAGCTTCTTTTTTGTGAAAAAGAAAGATGGAGGGTTGCGCCCGTGCATTGATTACCGTGG
Source organism: Coregonus clupeaformis (assembly GCF_020615455.1). Classification (NCBI taxonomy): domain Eukaryota; kingdom Metazoa; phylum Chordata; class Actinopteri; order Salmoniformes; family Salmonidae; genus Coregonus; species Coregonus clupeaformis. The sequence goes on from NW_025536169.1 coordinate 58,406, forward strand.
TCTCAATCAGATTACTGCTCTGAAATACAGTTATCCACTCCTCTGATTGGCGTACATGACGGAGTCATTGCATGGAGTACGGTTTCACAAACTGGATCTCAGGAGGCGGGGTAACTTGGTGCGCATAGGGAGGGGGTGATTAATGGAAGACAGCGTTTAGTACCACGTCAGGTCATTTGAATATCTCGTCATGCCATATGGGTTGATGAAGTCCATCAGTCTTCCAATCGTAGAGATGACATTTTCCGGGATATGCAGGGACAAGGTGTGGTCGTGGTACATTGATGACATTCTGGTGTACTCGTCTACCCGAGCCGAGCATATAACCCTGGTCGTCGGATTGAGGAGGCTGTTGGAGCACGACCTATATGTCAAGGCAGAGAAATGTCTGTTTTTCCAGGAGTCGGTCTCCTTTTTGGGTTATCGGTTGTCCGCGTCAGGGGGTGAGAATGGAGGTGGATCGTGTGTCGTTAGTGCGTAATTGGCAAAACCCCAACTACTGTAAAAGGTGCAGCAGTTTTTGGGCTTTTTGCGAATTACTACCGGAGGATCCGGGGTTTGGACAGGTGGCAGCTCCCATCACGTCCCTTCTGGAAGGGGGGTCCGGTGCGACTGCAGTGGTCAGCCGATGCGACAGGGCCTTTAGGAGACTGAAGGACCTGTTTACGTCGGTTTCGGTGCTGGCGCATCGGATCCGCATTACCTTTCAGGTCGAGGTAGACGCGTCTGAGGCTGGTATAGGGGCCGTTCTCTCTCAACGGTCCGGCACGCCACAAACTCCGCCCTGTGCTTCCAAGCTCAGGCCGGCGGAGCGTAACTATGACGTTGCGGGACAGGGAGCTGTTAGCTGTAGTTCAAGCCCTTAAGGTGTGGAGGCATTGGCTTGAGGGGGCTCAACACCCCTTTCCTCACTTTGACTGACCATCGGAACCTGGAGTACATCCGGGCAGTGAGGAGACTGAAACCTCGCCAGGCTCGATGGAGTATGTTTCTCACCAGGTTCGTGATTTAAAATCACGTACATCCCTGGGTCCCAGAATGGTAGGGCAGATGCGCGTCCCGCGGGATGAACGGAGGAGAGGTGTTGAGCCCACTCCCCACTACCGGAGTCTTTCCTTGTGGCACCGGTGGTGTGGGAGGTCGATGCCGAAATCGAGCGAGCGGTGCGTGCGACCCCAGCCTCCACAGTGTCCTGAGGGTCGGAGGTACGTTCCGCTCGAGATTCGGGATCGACTCATTTACTGGGCACACGTCACCCTCCCTCTGGACATCCGGGTATCGGCCGGACAGTGCATTGCCTTAGCACTAAATACTGGTGGCCCACTTTGGCTAGGGATGTGAGGGTTTATGTCTCCTCCTGCTCGGTGTGCGCCCAGTGTAAGGCGCCCGACATCTGCCCAGGGTAAGTTACAGCCCCTACCCGTTCCACAACGACCATGGTCCCACCTCTCGGTGGATTTTGTAACAGACCTTCCCCTCTCTCAGGGAATACCACCATCCTGGTCGTTGTGGACCGGTTCTCTAAGGCCTGTCGTCTTCTCCCTATGTCGGGTCTTCTATTGCCCTACAAACCGCTGAGGCCCTATTTACCCACGTCTTCCGGCATTAGGGGTCCCCGAGGATATAGTGTCTGATCGAGGCCCCCAGTTTACCTCCCGGGTGTGGAGAGCGTTTATGGAGTGTTTGGGGGTCTCGCAGCCTTACCTCGGTACCACCCGAGAGTAAGGCAGGTAGAACGTGTCAACCAGGATGTGGGTAGGTTTCTGAGGTCGTATTGCCAGGACCGGCCTGAGGAGTGGGCGCGTTACATTCCCTGGGCCGAGATGGCCCAGACTCTCCGCCCTCCTCTACCAACTTAACCCCTTTCCAATGTGTATTAGGTTACCAGCGGTTCTGGCACCAGGCAGCAGAGCCAGATCGAGGCCCTGGGTGGATGATTGGATGAGGCGCTGAAGAGACGTGGAACGCTGCCCACGTCCACCTGCAGCGGGAGTCCGTCGTCACAAGCGGCGCCGATCTCCACCGCAGTGAGGGCCGTGTATGCACCCGGAGATCGAGTCTGGCTCTCTACCAGAAACCTACCCCCCCGCCTGCCTGCCGGAAGCTGGGTCGGCGGTTTGTGGGCCCTTTAAAGTCCTGGAGAAGATTGAACGAGGTGTGTTACAAGTTACATCTACCTGTTGAATATAAGAATATTAACCCCTCGTTCCATGTGTCTCTTCTCAGGCCGGTGGTAGCTGGTCCACTCCAGGACAATGAGATAGGAGAGACTCCTCTGCCCCATTGGACATCGAGGGGGCTCCCGCGTACACCGCTCGGTCCATCTTCGGACTCCAGACGCCGGATGGGGGGTCTCCCTCTCGTGGAGTGGGAGGGTACGGCCCGGAGGAGCGGTGCTGGGTGCCGCGGAGGGACATCCTAGACCCATCCTGTCGGAGTTCCACCGACCATCCCGCGCGCCCTGCTCCACGTCCTCCTGGTCGTCCCGAGGCGGAGTCGGCGCACGGCTGGAGCCGCGCACAAGGGGGGCACCGTCACGGTTTCGCCGAGGCTGCTCCTCCTCTGGTTCGGGCAGGCTTCGGTGAGTCGTCGTCCCCGGAGTACTAGCCGCCACCGATCTATGTTTCATGTTTGTTGGTTTGGTCTTGATGTTGTACACCTGTGTCCAGTTAGTCTCGGTAGTGTCTTCTATTTAGTTCTCGGTGTGTGTCTGTGTTTGTGTGTGATGCGCTTCTGTTACGTGTTGAAGCTACATTTATTTTCCTCCAGTGTTTTGGAGTGGTAATCTTTGTACATGTTATTGTGCGCCGATTTGTCACAGCCAGTGAGCGCCGTGATTTCAACTTCGGGCTTATTGTGCTTTTGTTTTGTGTGATTTTGAACTAAAGCCTTTGGACTGAGCCTCTGCGGTCCTATGCCTGATTCATACACCCACACCCACCTTCAGCACCCTATGACACAGAGCTGCATTTCCTACTACACTGTGAAAAATACTCAGACCTAAGAGAATCTTTCTTTCCCAAAATTATCATTCAGTGCAAAGAATTTGAAACTAAAAGAGGAAGAAAAATTAAATATTTATTGGGTGGCTCAAAGTGCAATTTTGGCAGCCAAATATGTGTCCTCTGCCACAACCTGAGGGGGACAGCCAGTGAAAAGTGTAATGTAACATCAATACATATTTCCTGTTATGTTTTGGCTTTCATACAATATAATGTGTCTTCTCCAGTCATGTTGAGATTAGTTGACTACTATTGCTTTAATGTATTGTTATTCTCATTAATATTGTTGTTGTAGTTGCTGTTAATGGTAATCCCACCACTACTACTATTTACCATTATTGCTGTTGGTCCCACCATTTTGTTATATCGTATACTTTGACAATTTAAGTAATTTAACACCATGTCAATAAAGTCTATTGAATTGAATTGAGAGAGAGTCAGAGCGAGAGGAGAGAGAGAGAGAGAGAAATAGAGAGAAAGAGCGGAGAGAAGAGAGCGAGAGAGAGATAAAGAGAGAAGAAGAAAAAAAAAAAGAGAGAGAGAGAGAGACAGACAGACAGACAGAGAGACAGAGAGAGAGAGAGAGAGAGAGAGAGAGAGAGAGAGAGAGAGAGAGAGAGAGAGAGGAGAGAGAGAGAGAGGGTTGTCTAGATTTAGGGAACTATATACTGAAGAAGAATAAAAACTGTTTTTACTGTGGAATGAAAATGGTGCGAACAATACCAGTGTTGAGGAAGTATTGATAACAGGTCTATAACAGGTCTATAACAGGTCATAGTCTATAACAGGTCTATAACAGGTCAATAACAGGTCTATAGTCTATACAGGTCTGTATAGTCTACAACAGGTCTATAACATGTCTATAGTCCATAAACAGGTCTATAGTCTATAACAGGTCTATAACAGGTCTATAAACAGGTCTATGAGAACAGGTCCATAGTCTATGAACAGGTCTATAACAGGTCTATAACAGGTCATAACAGGTCTATAGTCTATAACAGGTCTATTACAGGTCAATGACAGGTCTATAGTCTATAACAGGTATAAAAGGTATATAGTCTATAACAGGTCTATAGTCTATAACAGGTCTATAACAGGTCAATAACAGGTCCATAACAGGTTTCATAGTCTATGAACAGGCCTATAGTCTATAACAGGCCAATAGTCTCTAACAGGTCTATAACAGGTCTATAGGTCTATAAACAGGCCTAAACCAGGTCTATAACAGGTCTATAACAGGTCTATAGTCTAAACAGGCCCGAGTTATAACAGGCCATAGTCTATAACAGGTCAACAGGTCTATAGTTATACACAGGCCTATAGTCTACAACAGGTAATAACAGGTCTATAACAGGTCTATAACAGGTCTATAACAGGTCGAATAGTCTATAACAGGCCTATAGTCTATAACAGGCCCAAGTCTATTACAGTCTTAACAGGTCTATAGTCTATGAACAGGCTAAAACAGGTCTATAACAGGTCTATAATAGGTCTATAGTCATAACAGGCCTATAGTCTATAACAGGTCAATAACAGGTCTATAGTCTATAACAGGCCTATAGTCATAACAGGTCAAGTCTATAACAGGTCTATAACAGGCCTATAACTGGAGGCCTATAACAGGTCTATAACAGGTCTATAGTCTATAACAGGTCTATAAAAGGTCTATAACAGGTCTATAATAGGACTATAGTCTATAACAGGCCTATAGTCTATAACAGGTCTATAACAGGTCTAACATGTGCAGATAGTCTATAACAGGCATATAGTCTATAGACAGGCCTATAGTCTATAACAGGTCTATAACAGGTCTATTTTATGTCTAGGTCTATAACAGCATATAGTCCTATACAGGCCTATAGTCTATATCAAGTCTATAACAGGTCTATAATAGGTATATAACAGGTCTATAACAGATCTATAACAGGCCTATAGTCATAAGGCCAGGTCTATAACAGGTCTATAAATGCCTATAACAGGTCTATAGTCTATAACAGGTCTATAACAGGTCTATAACAGGTCTATGGTCTATAACAGTGTCTAAAACAGGTCTATAAAAGGTCTATAACAGGCTATAAGGTCTATAACAGGTCTATAGTCTATAAGCAGGCCCCACAGTCTAAACAGCCTATAGTCTATATCAGGTCTATAACAGGTCTATAACAGGTCTATAACAGGTCTAAAACACGGGTCTAGTAACAGGCCTATAGTCTATAACAGGTCTATAACAGGTCTATAACAGGCCATAACAGGTCTATAACAGGTCTATAGTCTATAACAGGCCATAGTCTATAACAGGCCTATAGTCTACAATAGGTCTATAACAGGTCTATAACAGGTCACATAGTCTATAACAGGTCTATAGTCTATAACAGGTCTATAACAGGTCTATAACAGGTCTATTGTTTAATTAACACACCTATAGTCTATATCAAGTCTATAAACAGGTCTATAACAGGTCTATAACAGGTCTATAAAAAGGCCTAAGTATAACAGGTCTATAATAGGTCTATAACATGTGCCTATAACAGGTCTATAGTCTATAACAGGTCTATAACAGGTCTATAGTCTATAACAGGTCTATAACAGGTCTATAACTGGTCTATAACAGGTCCATAGTCTATAACAGGTCTAAAACAGGTCTATAACAGGTCTTCATAACAGGTCTATAAAAGGTCTATAGTCTATAAGCAGGCCATAGTCTATAACAGGCCTATAGTCTACATCAGGTCTATATCAGGTCTATAACAGAGTCTTAAAGGTCTATAACAGGTCTATAACAGGCCTATATCAGTCAATAACAGGCATAGTCTTTGAAAGGTCTATAAAAGGTCTATATCAGGGCCTATATCAGGTCTATAACAGGTCTATAACAGGATTCTATAGTCTACTAACAGGCACATATTCTTAACAGGTCTCATAACAGGTCTATAACAGGTCTATAGTCTATAACAGGTCTATAACAGGTCTATAGTCTATAACAGGTCTATAGTCTATAACAGGTCTATAACATGTCTATAAAAGGTCTATAACAGGTCTATAGTCTAAGCAGGTCAATAACATGTCTATAAAAGGTCTATAACAGGTCTATAGTCGATAACAGGTCTATAAAATGTATGCACGTATGACTGTAAGTCGCTTGGATAAAAGCGTCTGCTAAATGGCATATTAATATTAATAAGTTAATAACAGGCCTATAGTCTATAACAGAAAAAAGGTCTATAACAGGCCTATAACAGGTCAACAGGCTATAACAGGTCTATAGTCTATAACATGTATATAGTCTATAACAGGTCTATAGTCTATAACAGGTCTATAGTCTATAACAGGTCTATAACAGGTCTATAACAGGCTATAACAGGTCTATAGTCTATAACATGTCTATAGTCTAGTAACAGGTCTATAACAGGTCTATAACAGGTTCTCATAAACAGGTCTATTTTTTATAATTTTTGGTCATTGTAAGAGACGCTCTTAAGAGTGACTTACAGGAGTATTAGGTTAAGTGCCTTGCTCAAGGGCACATCGACAGATTTTTCACCTAGTCGGCTCGGGGATTAGAACCAGCACCTTTCGGTTACTGGCACAACGCTCTTACCCACTAAGCTACCGGCCCTAGTCTATAAAAACAGGTCTATAGTCATGAAGGTCTATAACAGGTCTATAGTCTATAACAGGCCTATAGTCTATAAACAGACCTATAGTCTATAATACAGGTCTATAACAGGTATATAACAGGTCTATAACAGGCCTATAACAGGTATATAACAGGTCTATAACAGGTCTATAACAGGCTATATAACAGGTCTATAGTCTTAGGTAGTATAGTCTATGAACAGTCTATAACAGGCCTATAACAGGTATATAACAGGTCTATAGTCTACTAACAGGCCTACTAGTCTATAACAGGTCTATAACAGGTCTATAACAGGTCTAAAACAGGTCTATAACAGGCTATAACAGGTCCATAGTCTATAACAGGTATAGTTAACAGGTCTATAACAGGCATAACAGGTCTATAGTCTATAACAGGTCTATAGTCTATAACAGGTCTATAACAGGTCTATAACAGGCTACAACAGGTCTAAAGTCTAAACAGGTCTATAGATCTATAAAAAAGGTCCATGAACAGGTCTATAACAGGTCTATAACAGGCTATAACAGGTCTATAGGTCTGATAACAGGTCTATAGTCTATAACAGGTCTATAACAGGTCTATAACAGGCTATAACAGGTCTATAACAGGCCCTATAGTCTATAACAGGCCTATAGTTTATAACAGGTCTATAACAGGTATAAAGGTCTGATAACAGGTCTATAACATGTTGTGAATGTTCATTAACAGGTCATAGTGGCAGGTATTATAACACTCAGGAGTGTGATGACATCTTGTTGTGTTCAGTAGTTTTTTGTGACATTCAGAGCTTATGATGACAAGTTTGCTACACATCTTTAAAGTCTTAATCGTAATTACATGATGGAAACCACTGTGTTATTTTTTTTTTTACTCTGCCGTGATCAATCTCTAATGGATCTGGGTAGATGAATGGAGAGGAGGGAAAGAAAGGAGGAGGAGAGGAAAGAAAATGGCAGCGTTTCAGTGAGAAATTATCAGATGACCCCACTGCTCGGTGATTTATGAATCCCGTGAGTCAACAATTACAGCAGGTGATACACCTTTGAAATTTCAAACCATGAACTTTACCTCCTCCGATCTGAGGAAACAGAGGGTGGTGAACTGGGGAAAGGACATTCTAAACTATTTCTCTCTCTCTCTCTCTCTCTCTCTGTCTCTCTCTCGTACCTCTCTCTCTCTCTCTCTCTGTCTCTGCCCCGCCTCTGTCTCTCTCTCTGCTTCTTCCGTCTCTGGTCTCCGCTCGTCTCTCTGCCCTCGCTCGTCTGCCCTGGCCGCCCCCCGCCCCCCCCCCCCTGCCCCGGCTCCTGTCTCTGTCTCTGTCTCCCCTCTGTCTCTGCCTGCCCTCCCTCCCCCCTCTGCCCTGCCCTGCCCTGTCTCTGTCTTTGCCCTGCCCTGCCCCTCAAAGCAATTTCTCCCAAAAAAAAATAAAATTCTACTAATGGTGTGTAGCAATATAATTTAATAATTGAAATCTTATAGATGTTATGCAGTATAAAACAAATGTAAATAATAATAGAGGATCCGTTCCTTGACAATCTAGATGCAGTTCCTGCTGTAATATCACGTTTGGTATGTAATTTAGATAAAAATAAGTGTTGGACCGTACTACTTGTAATGTAGATGGCAGATAATGAATTCTTAACTTTATTGGCATACTAAAACAACAGGAAAATCGAAAAAGTAAATGAAACTTGAGGCAAATTAGTGTTAAAATTAACTAATAAAAAATTTTAGAACTGAACTCTGACTGCAATGCATGATTAATTTTGGTCTACTGTACTATCATCAAAAAGCCAGAGTGTATTTTAAAAGATTTAGAAGATAATACACATTGAAAATAGAGCCTATGAGCCTAAAAAGGATAGGAAGAGAACATGAACATTATTTACTATGGTGTGTTTGATGCTGGGAGTTAGAGGGCGAGAGGAGAGAGGAGAATGACAGCACTACGAAGCAAAACAAGACTCATCCATAGCCCAACTAAATCACACTTCTC
>NW_025536170.1:0-67002 GCF_020615455.1 Coregonus clupeaformis
CAATCAATCAATTTTATTTATATATAGCCCTTCTTACATCAGCGCTAACATTCAAGGCTTTACAGAAACCCAGCCTAAAACCCCAAACAGCTGGGGTAATGCAGTGTAGAAGCACGGTGGCTAGGAAAAACTCCTAGAAAGGCCAAAACCTAAGAAGAAACCCAGAGAGGAACCAGGCTATGAGGGGTGGCCAGTCTCTTCTGGCTGTGCCGGTGGGAGATTATAACAGAACCCATGCCAAGATGTTAAAAAATGTTCATAAGTGAAACATGGTCAAATAATAATTCAGGAATAAATCTCAGTTGGCTTTTCTTATAGCCGATCATTAAGAGTTGAAAACAGCAGGTTGGGACAGGTAGGGTTCATAACCGCAGGCAGAACAGTTGAAACGTGAATATAGCAAGGCCAGGCGGACTGGGGGACAGCAAGCGAGTACTCACGGCCGGTAGTCCCACGATGGTTAGTCAGGTTCAAATTTCGAATATTAAGAGTTAAAGCAGCAGGTTGGGACAGGTAGGGGTTTCGTAACTCAGGCAGAACAATTGAAACTGGAATAGCAGCAAGGCCAGGGCGGACTGGGGACAGCAAGGTGTCAGGTGCCCGGTAGTCCTGACGATGGTTAGGGGCTCAGGTTTCAGAGAGAAAAGAGAACGAGAGAATTAGAGAGAGCATACTTAAATTCACACAGGACACTTTAATAAGACAGGAGAAGTACTCCAGGTATAATTCAACCAACCCCAGCCCCCGACACATAAACTACTGCAGCATAAATACTGAGGCTGAGACAGGAGCGGTCCGAGACACTGTGGCCCCATCCGAAGAAATCCATGACAGGGCAACAGAAGGATATAACCCCACCCACTCTGCCAAAAAGCACAGCCCCCAAGCATTCACCAGAGGGATATCCTCAACCACCAACTTACAATCCTGAGACAAGGCCGAGCATAGACCCATGAGGTTCCACCACAGCACAAACCAAGGGGGGCGCCAACCCAGACAGGAAGATCACGCTAGTAACTCAACCCACTCAAGTGACGCACCCCTCCTAGGGACGGTATGAAAAGAGCACCAGCAAGCCAGTGACTCAGTCCCTGTAACAGGGTTAGAGGCAGAGAACCCCAGTGGAGAGAGAGGGGAATCTGCCTGGCAGAGACAGCAAGGGCTGTTGTTGCTCAGAGCCTTTCCGTTTACCTTCACACTCCTGGGCCAGACTACACTCAATCACATATGACCTACTGAAGAGATAAGTCTTCAGTAAAGACTTAAAGGCTGAGACCGAGTCTGCGTTTCACATGGGTAGGGCAAACTGTTCCCACAAAAATGGAGATCTATAGGAGAAAGCTCCTGCCTCCCAGCTGTTTGTACTAGGAAATTCTAGGGACAATTAGGAGGCCTGCGTCTTGTGACCGTAGCGTGCAGTATTGGTATGTACGGCAGGACCAACTCGGAAAGATAGGTAGAACTGCCAAAGCCCAGTAACAGCTTTTTAACAGTAAAACCTTGAAATCAGCCCTTGCCTTAACAGGAAGCCAGTGTAGGGAAGAGCACTGGAGTAATATGATCAAATTTGGTTCTAGTCAGGATTCTGAAGAACAGCGGTATAGCACTAACTGGAAGTTTGTTTAGTGCTTTATCCGGGTAGCCGGAAAGTATTGGGCAGTAGTCTAACCTAGAAGTAACAAATGCATGGATTAATTTTTCTGCATCATTTTTTGGACAGAAAATTTCTGATTTTTACTGCAATGTTAAGTAGATGGAAAAAGCTGTCCTTGAAACAGTCTTGATATGTTCGTCAAAAAAGAGAGATCAGGGTCAAGAGTAACTTGGCGAGGTCCTTCACAGTTTTATTTGAGACGACTTTACAACCATCAAGATGAATTGTCAGATTTAACAGAAGATCTCTTTGTTTCTGGGGACCTAGAACAAGCATCTCTGTTTTGTCCCGAGAAGTTTAAAAGTAGGAAAGTTTTCAGCCATCCACTTCCTTATGTCTGAAACACAGGCTTCTTCAGCGAGGGCAATTTTGGGGCTTCACCATGTTTCATTGAAATGTACAGCGTGTGTCATCCAGATAGCAGTGAAAGTTAACATTATGTTTTCGAATATCCCCAAGAGGTAAAATATAGGTGAAAAAAATAGTGGTCCTAAAACGGAACCTTGAGGAACACCGAAATGTACAGTTGATTTGTCCAGAGGACAGACCATTCACAGAGACAAACTGATATCTTTCCAGACAGGTAAAAGATCTAAACCAGGCCAGAACTTGTCCGTGTAGACCAATTTGGGTTTCCAGTCTCTCCAAAAGAATGTGGTGATCGGGAGGAAAATCAAAGGCAGCACTAAGGTCTAGTAGCACGAGGACAGATGCAGAGCCTCGGTCTGAGCCATCGTAAAAGGTCATTTTTACCACCTTCACAAGTGCAGTCTCAGTGCTATGATGGGGTCTAAAACCAGACTGAAGCATTTCGTATACATTGTTTGTCTTCAGAAAGGAAGTGAAGTTGCTGCGCAACAGCTTTCTCTAAAATTTTTGAGAGGAATGGAAGATTCGGATATAGGCCGATAGTTTTTTATATTTTCCGGGTCAAGGTTTGGCTTTTTCAAGAGAGGCTTTATCACTGCCACTTTTAGTGAGTTTGGTACACATCCGGTGGATAGAGAGCTGTTTATTATGTTCAACATAGGAGGGCCAAGCACAGGAAGCAGCTCCTTCAGCAGTTTAGTAGGAATAGCCAGTGGAGACTATAGTGTAGCCTGATTCCCAGATAGCCAGTGGAGACTAGAGTGTAGCCTGATTCCCAGATAGCCAGTGGAGACTAGAGTGTAGCCTGATTCCCAGATAGCCAGTGGAGTCTAGAGTGTAGCCTGTTGGCCAGATAGCCAGTGGAGACTAGAGTGAAGCCTGATTCCCAGATAGCCAGTGGAGACTAGAGTGAAGCCTGATTCCCAGATAGCCAGTGGAGACTAGAGTGAAACCTGATTCCCAAATAGCCAGTGGAGACTAGAGTGTAGCCTGTTGGCCAGATAGGCCAGTGGAGACTAGAGTGTAGCCTGATTCCCAGATAGCCAATGGAGACTAGAGGAAGCCTGTTGGCCAGATAGTCAGTGGAGACTAGAGGTAGCCTGTTGGCCAGGATAGCCAGTGGAGACTAGAGTGTAGCCTGATTCCCCAGATAGCCAGTGGAGACTAGAGTGAAGCCTGTTTCCCAGATAGCCAGTGGAGACTATAGTTTAGCCTGATCCCCAAGATAGCCAGTGGAGACTAGAGTGTAGCCTGATTCCCAGATAGCCATTGGAGACTAGGAGGTAGCCTGTTGGCCAGATAGCCAGTGGAGACTAGAGTGTAGCCTGATTCCCAGATAGCCAGTGGATACTAGAGTGTAGCCTGATTCCCAGATAATGCCAGGTGGAGACTAGAGTGTAGCCTGATTCCCCAGATAGCCAGTGTGGAGACTAGAGTGTAGCTGATTCCCCAGATAGCCAGTGAGGACTAGAGTGCCCGGCCTGTTGGCCAGATAGCCAGTGGAGACAGGAGTGAAGCCTGTTTCCCAGATAGCCAGTGTGGAGACTATAAGTGTAGCCTGATCCCAAGATAGCCAGTGGAGACTAGAGGGTAGCCTGATTCCCCAGATAGCCATTGGAGACTAGAGTGTAGCCTGTTGGCCAGATAGACAGTGGAGACTAGAGTGTAGCCTGATTCCCAGATAGCCAGTGGATACTAGAGTGTAGCCTGATTCCCAGATAGCCAGTGGAGACTAGAGTGTAGCCTGATTCCCAGATAGCCAGTGGAGACTAGAGTGTAGCCTGATTCCCAGATAGCCAGTGAGGACTAGAGTGTAGCCTGTTGGCCAGATAGCCAGTGGAGACTAGAGTGAAGCCTGATTCCCAGATAGCCAGTGGAGACTAGAGTGAAGCCTGATTCCCAGATAGCCAGTGGAGACTAGAGTGTAGCCTTTTTTGCCAGATAGTAGTGGAGACTAGAATTGAAGCCTGTTCCCAGATAGCCAGTGGAGACTAGAGTGAAGCCTGATTCCCAGATAGCCAGTGGAGACTATGAGTGCCTGTTTCCGAGATAGCCAGTGGAGACTGAGTGTAGCCTGATTCCCAAATAGCCAGTGGAGACTAGAGTTAAGGCTGATTCCCAGATAGCCAGTGGAGACTAGAGTGAAGCCTGTTGCCAGCAGATAGCCAGTGGAGACTAGAGTGTAGCCTGATTTCCAGATAGCCAGTGGAGACTAGAGTGTAGCCTGTTTCCCAGATAGCCAGTGAGACTAGAGTGGAGCCTGATTCCCAGATAGCCAGTGGAGACTAGAGTGTAGCCTGTTGCCCAGATAGCCAGTGGAGACTAGAGTGAAGCCTGATTCCAGATAGCCAGTGGAGACTAGAGTGAAGCCTGTTGGCCAGATAGCCAGTGGAGAAGACTAGAGTGAAGCCTGATTCCCAGATAGCCAGTGGAGACTAAGAGTGTAGCCTGATTCCCAGATTGCCAGTGGAGACTAGATTGGCAAGCCTGATTCCCAGATAGCCAGTGGAGACTAGAGTGTAGCCTGTTGGCCAGATAGCCAGTGGAGACTAGAGTGTAGCCTGATTCCCAGATAGCCAGTGTGGAGACTAGAGTTGTAGCCTGATTCCCAGATAGCCAGTGGAGACTAGAGTGTAGCCTGTTGGCCAGATAGCCAGTGGAGACTAGAGGTAGCCTGATTCCCAGATAGCCAGTGGAGACTAGAGTGAAGCCTGTTGGCCAGATAGCCAGTGGAGACTAGAGTGTAGCCTGTTGGCCAGATAGCCAGTGGGAGACCAGGGAGAGTGTAGCCTAGATTCCCAGATAGCCAGTGGAGACCAAGAGTGAAGCCTGTTTCCCAGATAGCCAGTGGAGACTATAGTGTAGCCTGATTCCAAGATAGCCAGTGGAGACTAGAGTGTAGCCTGTTGCCAGATAGCCAGTGGAGACTGAGAGTGTAGCCTGTTTTCCCAGATATGCCAGTGGAGCTAGAGTGTAGCCTGATTCCCAGATATGCCAGTGGAGACTAGAGTGTAGCCTGATTCCCAGATAGCCAGTGGAGACTAGAGTGTAGCCTGATTCCCAGATAGCCAGTGAGGACTAGAGTGTAGCCTGTTGGCCAGATAGCCAGTGGAGACTAGAGTGAAGCCTGTTTCCCAGATAGCCAGTGGAGACTATAGTGTAGCCTGATCCCAAGATAGCCAGTGGAGACTAGAGTGTAGCCTGATTCCCAGATAGCCATTGGAGACTAGAGTGTAGCCTGTTGGCCAGATAGACAGTGGAGACTAGAGTGTAGCCTGATTCCCAGATAGCCAGTGGATACTAGAGTGTAGCCTGATTCCCAGATAGCCAGTGGAGACTAGAGTGTAGCCTGATTCCCAGATAGCCAGTGGAGACTAGAGTGTAGCCTGATTCCCAGATAGCCAGTGGGACTAGAGTGTAGCCTGTTGGCCAGATAGCCAGTGGAGACTAAGTGAAGCCTGATTCCCAGATAGCCAGTGGAGACTAGAGTGAAGCCTGATTCCCAGATAGCCAGGTGGAGACTAGAGTGAAGCCTGATTGCCAGATAGCCAGTGGAGACTAGATTGTAGCCTGTTTACCAGATAGCCAGTGGAGACTAGAGTGCAGCCGGATTCCCAGATAGCCAGTTGGGAGACTAGGAGTGTAGCCTGTTTCCCAGATAGCCAGTGGAGACTAGAGTGAAGCCTGATTCCCAAATAGCCAGTGGAGACTAGAGTGAAGGCTGATTCCCAGATAGCCAGTGGAGACTAGAGTGTAGCCTGTTGGCCAGACAGCCAGTGGAGACTAGAGTGTAGCCTGATTCCCACATAGCCAGTGGAGACTAGAGTGTAGCCTGTTCCCAGATAGCCAGTGTAGACTAGAGTGAAGCCTGATTCCCGAATGGCCAGTGGGAGACTAGAGTGTGGCTTCTGATTCCCCAGATTGCCAGTGGGAACTAGAAGTGAAGCCTGATATCCCAGATAGCCAGTGGAGACTAGAGTGTAGCCTGTAACCAGATAGCCAGTGGAGACTAGAGTGTAGCCTGTTGGCCAGATAGCCAGTGGAGACTAGAGTGTAGCCTGGATTCCCAGATAGCCAGTGGGACCAGAGTTGGAAGCCCCTGATTCCCAGATAGCCAGTGGAGACTAGAGTGAAGCCTGTTGGCCAGATAGCCAGTGGAGACTAGAGTGAAGCCTGTATTCCCAGACAGCCAGTGGAGACTAGAGTGAAGCCTGTTCCGCCAGATAGCCAGTGGAGACTGGGGGGAGTGTAGCCTGATTCCCAGATTGCCAGTGGAGACTAGAGTGAAGCCTGATTCCCAGATAGCCAGTGGAGACTAGAGTGTAGCCTGTTGGCCCAGATAGCCAGTGGAGACTAGAGTGTAGCCTGATTCCCAGATAGCCAGTGGAGACTAGAGTGTAGCCTGGATTCCCAGGATAGCCAGTGGAGACTAGAGTGTAGCCTGTTGGCCAGATAGCCAGTGGAGACTAGAGTGTAGCCTGATTCCCAGAGTAGCCAGTGGAGACTAGAGTGAAGCCTGTTGGCCAGATAGCCAGTGTGGAGACTAGAGTGTAGCCTGTTGGCCAGATAGCCAGGTGGAGACTAGAGTGTAGCTCTGATTCCCAGATAGCCAGTGGAGACTAGAGTGAAGCCTGTTTCCCGGATAGCCAGTGGAGACTATAGTGTAGCCTGATCCCAGATAGACAGTGGAGACTAGAGTGTACTGCCTGATTCCCAGATAGCCATTGGAGACTAGAGTGTAGTCTGTTGGCCAGATAGCCAGTGGGACTAGAGTGTAGCCTGATTCCCAGATAGCCAGTGGATACGAAAGTGTAGCCTGATTCCCAGATAGCCAGTGGAGACTAGAGTGTGTAGCCTGATTCCCAGATAGCCAGTGGAGACTAGGGAGTGTAGCCTGATTCCCAGATAGCCAGTGAGGACTAGAGTGTAGCCTGTTGGCCAGATAGCCAGTGGAGACTAGAGTGAAGCCTGTTCCCAGATAGCCAGTGGAGACTATAGTGTGGCCTGATCCCAAGATAGCCAGTGGAGACTAGAGTGTAGCCTGATTCCCAGATAGGCCAGTTGGAGGACTGGGGAGTGTAGCCTGTTGGCCAGATAGCCAGTGGAGACTAGAGTGTAACTGTGATTCCCCAGATAGCCAGTGGATACTAGAGTGTAGCCTGATTCCCAGATAGCCAGTGGAGACTAGAGTGTAGCCTGATTCCCAGATAGCCAGTGGAGACTAGAGTGTAGCCTGATTCCCAGATAGCCAGTGAGGACTAGAGTGTAGCCTGTTGGCCAGATAGCCAGTGGAGACTAAGGGAGTGAAGCCTGAGTTCCCAGATAGCCAGTGGAGACTAGAGTGAAGCCTGATTCCCAGATAGCCAGTGGAGACTAGAGTGAAGCCTGTTGCCAGATAGCCAGTGGAGACTAGATTGTTGCTTCTGTTTACCAGATAGCCAGTGGAGACTAGAGTGTAGCCTGATTCCCCAGATAGCCAGTGGAGACTAGAGTGTAGCCTGTTTCCCAGATAGCCAGTGGAGACTAGGGAGTGAAGCCTGATTCCCAAATAGCCAGTGGAGACTAGAGTGAAGGCTGATTCCCAGATAGCCAGTGGAGACTAGAGTGTAGCCTGTTGGCCAGACAGCCAGTGGAGACTAGAGTGTAGCCTGATTCCCACATAGCCAGTGGAGACTAGAGTGTAGCCTGTTTCCCAGATAGCCAGTGTAGACTAGAGTGAAGCCTGATTCCCAGATAGCCAGTGGAGACTAGAGTGTAGCCTGTATACCAGATAGCCAGTGGAGACTAGAGTGTAGCCTGTTGGCCAGATAGCCAGTGGGAGACTAGAGTGTAGCCTGATTCCCAGATAGCCAGTGGAGACTAGAGTGAAGCCTGATTCCCAGATAGCCAGTGGAGACTAGAGTGAAGCCTGTTGGCCAGATAGCCAGTGGAGACTAGAGTGAAGCCTGATTCCCAGACAGCCAGTGGAGACTAGAGTGAAGCCTGATTCCCAGATAGCCAGTGGAGACTAGAGTGTAGCCTGATTCCCAGATTGCCAGTGGAGACTAGAGTGAAGCCTGATTCCCAGATAGCCAGTGGAGACTAGAGTGTAGCCTGTTGGCGGGATAGCCAGTGGAGACTAGAGTGTAGCCTGATTCCCAGATAGCCAGTGGAGACTGGAGTGTAGCCTGATTCCCAGGATAGCCAGTGGAGACTAGAGTGTAGCCTGTTGTGGCCAGATAGCCAGTGGAGACTAGACACCTAGTTTGACAGTGGGTATATATACTTTTGTACCTGTTTCCTCCAGCATCTTCACAAGGTCCTTTGCTGTTGTTCTGGGATTGATTTGCACTTTTTGTACCAAAGTACGTTCATCTCTTGGAGACAGAACGCGTCTCTCCTTCCTGAGCGGTATAGGCTGTCGTGTCCCATGGTGTTTATACTTACGTGCATATTGTTTTGTACAGATGAACGTTGTACCTTCAGGCGTTTGGAAATTGCTCCCAAGGATCAACCAGACTTGTGGAGGTCTACAATTGTTTTCTTGGCTGATTTATTTTGATTTTCCCATGATGTCAAGCAAAGAGGCACTGAGTTTGAAGGTAGGCCTTGAAATAAATCCACAGGTACACCTCAAATTGACTCAAATGATGTCAATTAGCCTATCAGAAGCTTCTAAAGCCATGACATAAATTTCTGGAATTTTCCAAGCTGTTTAAAGGCACAGTCAATTTAGTGTATGTAAACTTCTGACTCACTGGAATTGTGATACAGTGAATTATAAGTGAAATAATCTGTCTGTAAGCAATTTTTGGAAAATTACACTGTGTCATGCACAAAGTAGAGTGTCCTAACCGACTTGCCAAAACCATAGTTTGTTAACAAGAAATGTGTGGAGTGGTTGAAAACAAGTTTTAATGATCCAACCTAATGGTATGTAAACTTCTGACTCAACTGTGCATATTGTATGCCTTGCAAAAGTATTCATCCCACGTGACGTTTTTCCTATTTTGTTGCATTACAACCTGTAATTTAAATTGATTTTTATTTTTATTTCATGTAATGGACATACACAAAATAGTCCAAATTGGTGAGTAGTAAAATGAAAAAAAAACTAGTTCCAAAACATTATAAAAATTAATAACGGAAAAGTGGTGCGTGCATATGTATTCACCCCTTTGCTATGAAGCCCTAAATAAGATCTGGAGCAAAGAATTACCTTCGAGAAGCCACAAAAATTAGTTAAATAAAGTCCCCTGTGTGCAATTTAAGTGTCACATGATCTCAGCATATATACACCTGTTCTGAGAAAGGCCCCAGAGTCTGCAACACCACTAAGCAAGGGGCACCACCAGGCAAGCGGCACATGAAGACCTAGCTCTCCAAACAGGTCAGGGACAAAGTTGTGGAGAAGTACAGATTAGTGTTGGGTTATAAAAAAATATCAGAAACTTTGAACATCCCACGGAGCACCATTAAATCCATTATTAAAAAAATGGATAGAATATGGCACCACAACAAACCTAAGCCAGAGAGAGGGCCGCCCACCAAAACTCACGGACCAGGCAAGGAGGGCATTAATCAGAGAGGCAACAAAGAGACCAAAGATAACCCTGAAGGAGAAAGGTTATGCACGCTCAAGTTTTTTTTTTTGTTATCTTATTTCTTGATTGTTTCAAAAGAAAACATTTTTGCATCTTCAAAGTGGTGGGCATGTTGTGTAAATCCAAATGATATAACCCCCCAAAAATCAATTTTAATTCCAGCCTGTAAGGCAACAAAATAGGAAAAATAAGGGGATGAATACTGTATAGCCACTGTATATATATATATATATATATATATATATATATATATATATATATATATATAGAGAGAGAGAGAGAGAGAGAGAGAGAGAGAGAGAGAGAGAGAGAGAATACGTTTTTTCTCAGTCTTTTGGGACTTCTCTCTCTGTCTCCCCTCTCTCCTTCCTCTCCCTCTCCTCTCCTTTAATTCGGGGCCACATTTGTAGTTTCCCCTTCTAAGATATGGGAGATAAGTTAGGTCTGAAAGGGCAGCTGAGGCCTGCCTGCAGAAGAGCCTTCCTCTCTCCTCTCCCTCCCCACTGATCTAGACATCCATTTTAATGAGATGCTTAACACTCCTCTTGATGACCAGAACCTTCCAGAATAGAACCCTGAGACAGACTCACACTCCTCCCTCCTATTCCCCCGGGCATTCACTGTTTTCACTGTTTTAACAAACCTTAGTATTCACTGTTTTAACAAGCCTCCCAGTAGTCACTGTTTTAACAAGCCTCCCAGTAGTCACTGTTTTAACAAGCCTCTCAGTAGTCACTGTTTTAATAAGCCTCCCTAGTAGTCACTGTTTTAACAAACCTTAGTATTCACTGTTTTGTTGTTAACAAAGCCTCCCAGTAGTCATTGTTTTAACAAGCCTCCCAGTAGTCACTGTTTTAACAAACCTTAGTATTCACTGTTTTAACAAGCCTCCCAGTAGTCACTGTTTTAACAAGCCTCCCAGTAGTCACTGTTTTAACAAACCTTAGTATTCACTGTTTTAACAAGCCTCCCAGTAGTCACTGTTTTAACAAGCCTCCCAGTAGTCACTGTTTTAACAAACCTTAGTATTCACTGTTTTAACAAACCTTAGTATTCACTGTTTTAACAAGCCTCCCAGTAGTCACTGTTTTTAACAAGCCTCTCAGTAGTCACTGTTTTAACAAGCCTCCCCCAGTAGTCACTGTTTTAACAAGCTCCCAGTAGTCACTGTTTTAACAAACCTCTCAGTAGTCACTGTTTTAACAAGCCTCCCAGTAGTCACTCTGTTTTAACAAGCCTCCCCAGTAGTCACTGTTTTAACAAGCCTCCCCCAGTAGTCACTGTTTTAACAAGCTTTCTCCCAGTAGTCACTGTTTTAACAAGCCTCCCAGTAGTCACTGTTTTAACAAGCCTCCCCAGTAGTCACTGTTTTGAACAAACCTCTCAGAAGTCACTGTTTTAACAAGCCTCTCAGTAGTCACTGTTTTAACAAGCCTCCCAGTAGTCACTGTTTTAACAAGCCTCTCAGTAGTCACTGTTTTAACAAACCTCTCAGTAGTCACTGTTTTAACAAGCCTCCCAGTAGTCACTGTTTTAACAAGCCTCTCAGTAGTCACTGTTTTAACAAACCTTAGTATTCACTGTTTTAACAAGCCTCTCAGTAGTCACTGTTTTTAACAAGCCTCCCAGTAGTCACTGTTTTAACAAGCCTCTCAGTAGTCACTGTTTTAACAAACCTCTCAGTAGTCACTGTTTTAGACAAGCCTCCCAGTAGTCACTGTTTTAACAAGCCTCCCAGTAGTCACTGTTTTAACAAGCCTCTCAGTTGTCACTGTTTTAACAAACCTCCCAGTAGTCACTGTTTTAACAAACCTCTCAGTAGTCACTGTTTCTAACAAACCTCCCAGTAGTCACTGTTTTAACAAGACTCTCAGTAGTCACTGTTTTACAAACCTCCCAGTAGTCACTGTTTTTAACAAGCCTCCCAGTAGTCACTGTTTTAACAAGCCTCTCAGTAGTTACTGTTTTAACAAACCTCTCAGTAGTCACTGTTTTAACAAGCCTCTCAGTAGTCACTGTTCTTAACAAGCCTCCCAGTAGTCACTGTTTTAACAAACCTTAGTATTCACTGTTTTAACAAGCCTCCCAGTAGTCACTGTTTTTAACAAGCCTCTCAGTAGTCACTGTTTTAACAAACCTCTCAGTAGTCACTGTTTATCAAGCCTCCCAGTAGTCACTGTTTTAACAAGTTCTCAGTAGTCACTGTTTTAACAAGCCTCCCAGTAGTCACTGTTTTTTAACAAACCTCTCAGTAGTCACTGTTCTTTAACAAGCCTCCCAGTAGTCACTGTTTTTTAAACACCTCTCAGTAGTCACTGTTTTTAACTAGCCTCCCAGTAGTCACTGTTTTAACAAGCCTCCCAGTAGTCACTGTTTTAACAAGTCTCTCAGTAGTCACTGTTTAACAAGCCTCCCAGTAGTCACTGTTTTAACAAGCCTCCCAGTAGTCACTGTTTTAACAAACCTTAGTATTCACTGTTTTAATACGACACCTAGTAGTCACTGTTTTTGCTAGAAAGCAATCACAAACCGGTTTCTGTACTTAAATGAAGGGCCCTTTTAAATC
This sequence comes from Coregonus clupeaformis, assembly GCF_020615455.1. NCBI lineage: Eukaryota > Metazoa > Chordata > Actinopteri > Salmoniformes > Salmonidae > Coregonus > Coregonus clupeaformis. Next base: position 12,173 of record NW_025536170.1, read on the forward strand.
AGGGTGTCCAGATATTTTATTTTCATTTCATTTCCATGTCCTGTGGAGACTGGGAAATGTCTTTGATGTTTTTCTTATATCCTCGTTGTTTAATTTCAGGTCACCATGTGTCTCTTTATTCTCTGCTAAAGAAAACAGCTTCTATTTTCTTCGAAACACCTCTCCTTTTCTCCAAAACACTTTTTCACAGATCTCAGTTTGATCAGCTGTGTAGTTTGTCTCTGTTTGACAGCCTCCCCCAAATCTGAGGAGAAAACTAATTTCAGCTAATAACACAGAGACAGAGATACACTGACTGAAGAGAAGGGGCTGTGGATTGAACTGTCACATTATCCCCCTTCTCCCTACTTTCCTACTGACACACACATATATGACTTCCGCACACACACACACACACATACACACACACACACACACACACGCATACACATACACACACACACACACACACACACACACACACACACACACACACACACCACACACACACACACACATATATGGTGCACACACACACACACACACACACACACACTCACAAAAAACCCCAATAAATTTACCCCCATTATAACACACATCTCCCCTACACCAGTATGTCAGGTTCTACTATCATGCTATAACACCAGTATGTCAGGTTCTACTATCATGCTATAACACCAGTATGTCAGGTTCTACTATCATGCTATAACACCAGTATGTCAGGTTCTACTATCATGCTATAACACCAGTATGTCAGGATCCACTATCATGCTATAACACCAGTATGTCAGGATCTACTATCATGCTATAACACCAGTATGTCAGGTTCTACTATCATGCTATAACACCAGTATGTCAGGTTCTACTATCATGCTATAACACCAGTATGTCAGGTTCTACTATCATGCTATGACACCAGTATGTCAGGTTCTACTATCATGCTATAACACCAGTATGTCAGGATCTACTATCATGCTATCAACACCAGTATGTCAGGTTCTACTATCATGCTATAACACCAGTATGTCAGGTTCTACTATCATGCTATAACACCAGTATAGTCAGGATCTACTATCATGCTATAACACCGAGGATGTGGTGGATTATTGTTACTGGTGTCTTCCCCAATAAGTAGGGAACAGCAACACTACAAGAAACCCCAAACAAGGGCAAAGGGGTTGAGAAGATGTTGAGATACATGATAGCCAAGTAGAGGAGTCGCTAAAGCTGATCCGATCTCCACTGCTCTGAAACAAAGTAGTGTTGGTGAAACTATTTCTGTGTGCTAACAGCACTGTGCTCACCTTGTGACCCAGGCCTTTTGTACATCTGCATAATGTGTTTCATTTTACACTGAACAAAAAATATGAACGCAACATGCAGCAATTTCAAAGAGTTTTTCTGAGTTAAAGCTAATGTGAAGAAATTAGTCAATAGCAATATATAAATTATGCCCTAATCTATGGATTTCACATGACTGGGCAGGGGCTCATCCATGGGTGGGCCTGGGAGGGCATAGGCCCTATAATAATACACAGACCAGACGGGTTAGTACTCTCTCCTCTTTACCTCTTTAATAATACACAGACCAGACTGGTTAGTGCTCTCTCCTCTACCTCTTTAATAATACACAGACCAGACCAGACTGGTTAGTACTCTCCCCTCTACCTCTTTAATAATAAACAGCCAGACTGGTTAGTACTCTCTCCTCTTTACCTCTTTAATAATACCACAGACCAGACCAGACTGGTTAGTACTCTCTCCTCTACCTCTTTAATAACCCAGACCAGACTGGTTAGTACTCTCTCCTCTACCTCTTCCTAATAATACACAGACCAGACCAGACTGGTTAGTACTCTCTCCTCTACCTCTTTAATAATACACAGACCAGACCAGACAGGTTAGTACTCTCTCCTCTTTACCTCTTTAATAATACACAGACCAGACTGGTTAGTACTTTTCCTCTTTACCTCTTTTAATAATACACAGACCAGACTGGTTAGTACTCTCTCCCTCTACCTCTTTAATAATACACGGACCAGACCAGACTAGTTAGTACTCTCTCCTCTACCTCTTTAATAATACACAGACCAGACTGGTTAGGTACTCTCTCCTCTACCTCTTTAATAATACACAGACCAGACCAGACTGGTTAGTGCAATCTCTCCTCTACCTCTTTAATAATACACAGACCAGACCAGACTGGTTAGTACTCTCTCCTCTTAACCTCTTTAATAATACACAGACCAGACTGGTTAGTACTCTCTCCTCTACCTCTTTAATAATACACAGACCAGACTGGTTAGTACTCTCTCCCCTCTACCTCTTTAATAATACACAGATCAGACCAGACTGGTTAGTACTCTCTCCTCTACCTCTTTAATAATACACAGACCAGACTGGTTAGTACTCTCTCCTCTACCTCTTTAATAATACACAGACCAGACTGGTTAGTACTCTCTCCTCTACCTCTTTAATAATACACAGACCAGACCAGACTGGTTAGTACTCTCTCCTCTACCTCTTTAATAATACACAGACCAGACTGGTTAGTACTCTCTCCTCTACCTCTTTAATAATACACAGACCAGACCAGACTGGTTAGTACTCTCTCCTCTACCTCTTTAATAATACACAGACCAGACTCTCTTTAGTACTCTCTCCTCTACCTCTTTAATAATACACAGACCAGACCAGACTGGTTATTACTCTCTCCTCTACCTCTTTAATAATGCACAGACCAGACCAGACTGGTTAGTACTCTCTCCCCTCTACCTCTTTAATAATACACAGACCAGACTGGTTAGTACTCTCTCCTCTACCTCTTTAAAATACAGACCAGACCAGACTGGTCAGTATCTCTCTCCCCTCTACCTCTTCTAATAATACAGACCAGACCAGACTGGTTAGTACTCTCTCCTCTACCTCTTTAATAATACACAGACCAGACTGGTTAGTACTCTCTCCTCTACCTCTTTTAATACACAGATCAGACCAGACTGGTTAGTACTCTCTCCTCTACCTCTTTAATAATCTACAGACCAGACTGGTTAGTACTCTCTCCCCTCTACCTCTTTAATAATACACAGACCAGACTGGTTAGTACTATCTCCTCTACTCCTTTAATAATACAGACCAGACCAGACTGGTTAGTACTCTCTCTACCTCTTTAATAATACACAGATCAGACCAGACTGGTTAGTACTCTCCCCTCTACCTCTTTAATAATACACAGACCAGACCAGACTGGTTAGTACTCTCTCCTCTACCTCATTTAATAATACACAGACCAGACTGGTTAGTACTCTCTCCTCTACCTCTTTAATAATACACAGACCAGACTAGACTGGTTAGTACTCTCTCCTCTACCTCTTTAATAATACACAGACCAGACTGGTTAGTACTTCTCCCCTCACCTCTTTAATAATACACAGACCAGACTGAAGTTAGTACTCTCTCCCTCTACCTCTTTAATAATACACAGACCAGACCAGACTGGTTAGTACTCCTCCCCTCTACCTCTTTAATAATACACAGACCAGACCAGACTGGTTAGTACTCTCTCCTCTTTTACCTCTTTAATAATACACAGACCAGACCAGACTGGTTAGTACTCTCTCCTCTTTTACCTCTTTAATAATACAAGACCAGACCACTGGTTACCAGACCCCCCACCTTTAATAATACACAGACCAGACTGGTTAGTACTCTCTCCTCTACCTCTTTAATAATACACAGACCAGACCAGACTAGTTAGTACTCTCTCCTCTTTACCTCTTTAATAATACACAGACCAGACTGGTTAGTACTCTCTCCTCTTTACCTCTTTTATAATACACAGACCAGACTGGTTAGTACTCTCTCCTCTACCTCTTTAATAATACACAGACCATACTGGTTAGTACTCTCTCTCTTACCTCTTTTAATAATACACAGACCAGACTGGTTAGTACTCTCTCCTCTTTCTTACCTCTTTAATAATACAGACCAGACCAGACTGGTTAGTACTCTCTCCTCACCTCTTTAATAATACACAGACCAGACTGGTTAGTACTCTCTCCTCTTTACCTCTTTAATAATACACAGACCAGACCAGACTGGTTAGTACTCTCCCCCTCTACCTCTTTAATAATACACAGACCAGACCAGACTGGTTAGTACTCTCCCCCACTACCTCTTTAATAATACAGACCAGACCAGACTGGTTAGTACTCTCTCCTCTACCTCATAATAATACACAGACCAGACTGGTTAGGTACTCTCTCCTCTTTACCTCTTTAATAATACACAGACCAGACTGGTTAGTACTCTCTCTCCCCTACCTCTTTAATAATACACAGACCAGACCAGACTGGTTAGTACTCTCTCCTCTACCTCTTTAATAATACACAGACTAGACCAGACTGGTTAGTACTCTCTTCTCTACCTCTTTAATAATACACAGACCAGACTGGTTAGTACTCTCTCCTCTTTACCTCTTTAATAATAACAGACCAGACCAGACTGGTTAGTTCTCTCTCCCCACTACCTCTTTAATAATACACAGACCAGACCAGACTGGTTAGTACTCTCTCCCCTCTACCTCTTTAATAATACACAGACCAGACTGGTTAGTACCTCTCCTCTACCTCTTTAATAATACACAGACCAGAAAAGACTGGTTAGTACTCTCTCCTCTTTACCTCTTTTAATACACAGACCAGACCAGACTGGGTTAGTACTCTCTCCTCTACCTCTTTAATAATACACAGACCAGATCCAGACTGGTTAGTACTCTCTCCCTATACCTCTTTAATAATACACAGTCCAGACCAGACTGGTTAGTACTCTCTCCTCTACCTCTTTAATAATGACACAGACCAGACCAGACTAGTTAGTACTCTCTCCTCTACCTCTTTAATAATACACAGACCAGACTGGTTAGTACTCTCTCCCTCTTTACCTCTTTAATAATACACAGACCAGACTGGTTAGTACTCTCTCCTCTACCTCTTTAATAATACACAGACCACACTGGTTAGTACTCTCTCCTCTACCTCTTTAATAATACACAGACCAGACCAGATTGGTTAGTACTCTCTCCTCTACCTCTTTAATAATACACAGACCAGACCAGACTGGTTAGTACTCTCTCTCTCTACCTCTTTAATAATACACAGACCAGACCAGACTGGTTAGTACTCTCTCCTCTATACCTCTTTAATAATACACAGTCCAGACCAGACTGGTTAGTTACTCTCTCCTCTACCACTTTAATAATACACAGACATGACTGGTTAGTACTCACCTCTCCTCTACTCTTTAATAATACACAGACCAGACTGGTTAGTACTCTCTCCCCTCTACCTCTTTAATAATACACAGACCAGACTGGTTAGTACTCTCTCTCCTCTACCTCTTTAATAATACACAGACCAGACTGGTTAGTACTCTCTCCTCTATACCTCTTTAATAATGCACAGACCAGACCAGACTGGTTAGTACTCTCTCCCTCTACCTCTTTAATAATACACAGACCAGACCAGACTGGTTAATACTCTCTCCTCTACCTCTTTAATAATACACAGACCAGACCAGACTGGTAAGTACTCTCTCCTCTTTACCTCTTTAATAATACACAGACTAGACCAGACTGGTTAGTACTCTCTTCTCTAACTCTTTAATAATACACAGTCCAGACCAGACTGGTTAGTACTCTCTCCTCTACCTCTTTAATAATACACAGTCCAGACTGGTTAGTACTCTCTCCTCTACCTCTTTAATAATACACAGATCAGACTGGTTAGTACTCTCTCCTCTATACCTCTTTAATAATACACAGACCAGACCAGACTGGTTATTACTCTCTCCTCTACCTCTTTAATAATTCACAGACCAGACCAGACTGGTTAGTACTCTCTCCTCTACCTCTTTAATAATACACAGACCAGACCAGACTGGTTAGTACTCTCTCCTCTACCTCTTTAATAATACACAGACCAGACCAGGAGGGTTAGTACTCTCTCCTCTACCTCTTTAATAATACACAGACCAGACCAGACTGGTTAGTACTCTCTCCTCTACCACTTTAATAATACACAGACATGACTGTTAGTACTCTCTCCTCTACCTCTTTAATAATACACAGACCAGACTGGTTAGTACTCTCTCCTCTACCTCTTTAATAATACACACAAGACCAGACTGGTTAGTACTCTCTCCCCTCTACCTCTTTAATAATACACAGACCAGACCAGACTGGTTAGTACTCTCTCCTCTACCTCTTTAATAATACACAGACCAGACTGGTTAGTACTCTCTCCTCTACCTCTTTAATAATACACAGACCAGACTGGTTAGTACTCTCTCCTCTACCTCTTTAATAATACACAGACCAGACTGGTTAGTACTCTCTCCTCTACCTCTTTAATAATACACAGATCAGACCAGACTGGTTAGTACTCTCTCCTCTACCTCTTTAATAATACACAACCAGACCAGACTGGTTAGTACTCTCTCCTCTACCTCTTTAATAATACACAGACCAGACTGGTTAGTACTCTCCTCTAACTCTTTAATAATACACAGACCAGACTGGTTAGTACTCTCTCCTCTACCTCTTTAATAATACACAGACCACAACTGTGGTGTACTCTCTCCTCTTTACCTCTTTATAATACAGAGACCAGACCAGACTGGATTAGTACTCCTCTCCTCTACCTCTTTAATAATACACAGACCAGACCAGACTGGTTAGTACTCTCTCCTCTACCACTTTATAATACACCAGACCAGACCAGACTGGTTAGTACTCTCTCCTCTATACCTCTTTAATAATACACAGTCCAGACCAGACTGATTAGTACTCTCTTCCTCTACCCTTAATAATCGCAGACTTGTATGAATTGGTACTCTCTCCTCTAACCTCTTGTAATAATACACAGACCAGACTGTTAGGTACTCTCTCCTCTCTACCTCTTTAATAATACAAACAGACCAGACTGGTCGAAGTAAAATCTCTCTCCCTCTACCTCTTTAATAATACACAGACCAGACTGGTGTACTCTCTCCTCTACACCTCTTTAATAATATAGCACAGACCAGACCAGCTGGTTAGTACTCTCTCCTCTTTACTCTTTAATAATACATAGACCAGACCAGACTGGTTAGTACTCTCTCCTCTACCTCTTTAATAACCACACAGACCAGACCAGACTGGTTAGTACTCTCTCCTCTTTACCTCTTTAATAACAGACTAGACCAGACTGGTGTACTCTCTTCTCTACCTCTTTAATAATACACAGACCAGACCAGACTAGTTAGTACTCTCTCCTCTACCTCTTTAATAATACACAGATCAGACTGGTTAGTACTCTCTCTCCTCTACCTCTTTAATAATACACAGACCAGACTGGTTAGTACTCTCTCCTCATACCTCTTTAATAATGCACAGACCAGACTGGTTAGTACTCTCTCCTCTACCTCTTTAATAATGCACAGACCAGACCAATGGTTAGTACTCTCTCCTCTGGTACCTCTTTAATAATACACAGACCAGACCAGACTGGTTAGTACTCTCTCCTCTTTACCTCTTTAATAATACAACAGATCAGACTGGTTAGTACTCTCTCCTCTACCTCTTTAATAATACACAGGCCAGACCAGACTGGTTAGTACTCTCTCCTCTACCTCTTTAATAATACACAGACCAGACTGGTTAGTACTCTCTCCTCTATACCTCTTTAATAATACACAGACCAGACTGGTTAGTTACTCTCTCCTCTACTCTTTAATAATACACAGACCACACTAGGTTAGTACTCTCTCCTCTACCTCTTTAATAATACACAGACCAGACCAGACTGGTTAGTACTCTCTTCTCTACCTTCTTTAATAATAACAGACCAGACCAGTTTAGTACTCTCTCCTCTACAATCTTTAATAATACACAGACACTCACTGGTTAGTTATCTCTCTCCTCTACCCTTTAATAATACAACAGACCAGACTGTTAGTACTCTCTCCTCTACCTCTTTAATAATACACAGACAGACTGGTTAGTAGCTCTTCTCCTCTACCTCTTTAATAATACACAGACCAGACCAGACTGGATAGTATCTCTCTCCTCTTTACCTCTTTAATAATACACAGACCAGACTGGTTAGTACTCTCTCCTCTACCTCTTTAATAATACACCAGACCAGACTGGTTAGTCTCTCCCCTCTACCTTTTAATAATACACAGGACCAGACTGGTTAGTACTCTCTCCTCTACCTCTTTAATAATACACGCAGACCAGACTGGTTAGTACTCTCTCCTCTTTACCTCTTTAATAATACACAGACTAGACCAGACTGGTTAGTACTCTCTCTCCTCTTTACCTCTTTAATAATACACAGACCAGACCAGACTGGTTAGTACTCTCTCCTCTACCTCTTTAATAATACACAGACCAGACTGGTTAGTACTCTCTCTCCTCTACCTCTTTAATAATACACAGACCAGACCAGACTGGTTAGTACTCTCTCCTCTATACCTCTTTAATAATACACAGACTAGACCAGACTGGTTAGTACTCTCTCCTCTACCTCTTTAATAATGCACAGATCAGACTGGTCAGTACTCTCTCTCTTAACCTCTTTAATAATACACAGACCAGACTGGTTAGTACTCTCTCCTCTACCTCTTTAATAATACACAGACCAGACCAGACTGGTTAGTACTCTCTCCTCTTTACCTCTTTAATAATACACAGACCAGACTGGTTAGTATCTCTCTCTACCTCTTTAATAATACACAGACCAGACCAGACTGGTTAGTACTCTCTCCTCTATACTCTTTAATAATACACAGACCAGACCAGACTGGTTAGTACTCTCTCCTCTACCTCTTTAATAATACACAGACCAGACCAGACTGGTTAGTACTCTCTCCTCTTTACCTCTTTAATAATACACAGACTAGGCCAGACTGGTTAGTACTCTCTCTCCTCTTTACCTCTTTAATAATAACAGACCAGACTGGTTAGTACTCTCTCTCCTCTACCTCTTTAATAATGCACAGACCAGACCAGACTGGTTAGTTATCTCTCCCCACTACCTCTTTAATAATACACAGACCAGACCAGACTGGTTAGTACTCTCTCCTCTACCTCTTTAATAATACACAGACAGACTGGTTAGTACTCTCTCCTCTACCTTTTTAATAATACACAGACCAGACCAGACTGGATAGTACTCTCTCCTCTTTACCTCTTTAATAATGCACAGATCAGACTGGTCAGTACTCTCTCCTCTTAACCTCTTTAATAATACACAGACCAGACTGGTTAGTACTCTCTCCTCTACCTCTTTAATAATACACAGACCAGACCAGACTGGTTAGTACTCTCTCTCTTCTCTAACTCTTTAATAATACACAGACCAGACGGTTAGTACTTCTTAATAAACACAGACCAGACTGTTAGTACTCTCTCCTCTACCTCTTTAATAATACAGACCAGACCAGACTGGTTAGTACTCTCTTCTACCTCTTTAATAATACACAGACCAGACCAGACTGGTTAGTACTCTCTCCTCTACCTCTTTAATAATACACAACAGACCAGACTGGTTAGTACTCTCTCCTCTTTACCTCTTTAATAATACACAGACCAGACTGGTTAGTACTCTCTCCTCTACCTCTTTAATAATACACAGACCAGACCAGACTGGTTAGTACTCTCTCCTATATAACTCTTTAATAATACACAGACCAGACCAGACTGGTTAGTACTCTCTCCTCTTACCTCTTTAATAATACACAGACCAGACCAGACTGGTTAGTACTCTCTCCTCTTTACCTCTTTAATAATACACAGACCAGACCAGACTGGTTAGTACTCTCTCCTCTACCTCTTTAATAATACACAGACCAGACCAGACTGGTTAGTACTCTCTCCTCTTTACCTCTTTAATAATATACAGACCAGACTGGTTAGTACTCTCTCCTCTACCTCTTTAATAATACACAGACCAGACCAGACTGGTTAGTATCTCTCTCCTCTATACCTCTTTAATAATACACAGACTAGACCAGACTGGTTAGTACTCTCTCCTCTTTACCTCTTTAATAATGCACAGATCAGACTGGTCAGTACTCTCTCCTCTTAACCTCTTTAATAATACACAGTCCAGACCAGACTGGTTAGTACTCTCTCCTCTATACCTCTTTAATAATACACAGACCAGACCAGACTGGTTAGTTCTCTCTCCACTACCTCTTTAATAATACACAGACCAGACCAGACTGGTTAGTACTCTCTCCCCTCTACCTCTTTAATAATACAAGCCAGACCAGACTGGTTAGTACTCTCCTCTACCTCTTTAATAATACACAGACCAGACCAGACTGGTTAGTACTCTCTCCTCTACCTCTTTAATAATACACAGACCAGACCAGACTGGTTAGTACTCTCTCCTCTACCTCTTTAATAATACACAGACCAGACTGGTTAGTACTCTCTCTCCTCTACCTCTTTAATAATACACAGACCAGACTGGTTAGGTACTCTCTCCCCTATCTCTTTAATAATACACAGACCAGACCAGACTGGTTAGTACTCTCTCCTCTACCTCTTTAATAATACCACAGACCAGACTGGTTAGTACTCTCTCCCTCTACCTCTTTAATAATACACAGACCAGACTGGTTAGTACTCTCTCCTCTTTACCTCTTTAATAATACACAGACCAGACCAGACTGGTTAGTATCTCTCTCCTCTACCTCTTTAATAATACACAGACCAGACTGGTTAGTACTCTCTCCTCTACCTCTTTAATAATACACAGACCCAGACCAGACTGGTTAGTAGCTCTCTCCTCTACTCTCTTTATAATACACAGAGCAGACTGGTTAGTACTCTCTCCTCTTACCTCTTTAATAATACACAGACCAGACCAGACTGGTTAGTACTCTCTCCTCTTTACCTCTTTAATAATACCCAGACCAGACTGGTTAGTACTCTCTCCTCTTACCTCTTTAATAATACACAGACCAGACCAGACTGGTTAGTACTCTCTCCTCTTTACCTCTTTAATAATACAGACCAGACCAGACTGGTTGAGTTCTCTTCCCCTACCTCTTTAATAATACACAGACCAGACCAGACTGGTTAGTACTCTCTCCTCTACCTCTTTAATAATACACAGACCAGACCAGACTGGTTAGTACTCTCTCCTCTACCTCTTTAATAATACAAGACCAGACCAGACTGGTTAGTACTCTCTCCTCTACCTCTTTAATAATACAACCAGACCAGACTGGTTAGTACTCTCTCCTCTACCTCTTTAATAATACACAGACCAGAACTGGTTAGTACTCTCTCTCTCTACCTCTTTAATAATACACAGACCAGACCAGACTGGTTAGTACTCTCTCCCCTCTACCTCTTTAATAATACACAGACCAGACCAGACTGGTTAGTACTCTCTCCTCTACCTCTTTAATAATACACATGTGACCAGACCAGACTGGTTAGTACTCTCTCCTCTACCTCTTTATTAATACACCAGACCAGACTGGTTAGTACTCTCTCCCTCTACCTCTTTAATAATACACAGACATGACTGGTTAGTACTCTCTCCTCATACCTCTTTAATAATACACAGACCAGACCAGACTGGTTAGTACTCTCTCCCTCTACCTCTTTAATAATACACAGACCAGACCAGACTGGTTAGTACTCTCTCCTCTCTACCTCTTTAATAATACACAGACCAGACCAGACTGGTTAGTACTCTCTCCCTCTACCTCTTTAATTAATACACAGACCAGCACTGGTTAGTACTCTCTCCTCTACCTCTTTAATAATACACAGACCAGACTGGTTAGTACTCTCTCCTCTACCTCTTTAATAATACACAGACCAGACCAGACTGGTTAGTACTCTCTCCTCTACCTCTTTAATAATACACAGACCAGACCAGACTGGTTAATACTCTGTCTTCTCTAACTCTTTTAATATACACAGACCAGCCAGCGCTCCACACTACCACACAGCCTGATAGTCAGCTCTTCTTCTTCTTCTTCTTCTTCTTCTTCTTCTTCTTCTTCTTCTTCTTTCTTCTTCTTCTTCCTTCTTCTTCTTCTTCTTCTTCTTCTTCTTCTTCTTCTTCTTCTTCTTTTCTTTTCTTCTTCTTCTTTTTCCTCTTCTTCTTCTTCTTTTATCTTTCTTCTTCTTCTTCTTCTTGTGAAAATGAGAGTAGTTCTTTGAGCTTTTGGGTCGAAAAAGATTAAAAGCCACAAAATAATAGTGCAGAAACATTATCTCTTCAAGTCTTTTCACAGACGGGTTTAAAAATAAGCTTTCTTTTGGATGAAAAAGTATTAAATCCATAGATTATTCACATCTCGTTTCCTTTGTTTGTCTGTCTGGATATATTGGGGAGGAGATATAAATATTTACACATTTTCAAACAAATTAAAGATTTGTTGCCAAATGACTGTCCCATATGAATGATTTATCCTAAGTTTGCCTTTGAAATAGAGAGGCACTGGGAAGATTCATTGACCTGATAATGACTTTCAACCCACTCTCTAAAACAAACTTTTTGTTAGGGTAATATGATAAGCATCTCCTTAACAGATGCTTGCTTGTCTGTTGTTCCTTCACTATACACTTCTAATGTTCTCTCTAAAGTTGCAATTGCATTAAACATAGCATTTACAGAGTTATATTTTGCAATAAGGCACGAGGTGTGGTATATGGCCAATATACCACGGCTAAGGGCTGTTCTTGAGTTCTGACGTCAGCATCGCGAGTGCTGGACACAGCCCTTAGCCGGGTATATTGCATATACTCACTCGATGCCTTATTTATTATAAACAGGTTACCAATGCAATTAGAGCAGTAAAATAAATGTTTTGTTATACCCGTGGTATACGGTCTGATATTACCATGGCTGTCAGCCAATCAGCATTCAGGGCTCGAACCACCCAGTTTATAATGGAATTAATACCATGGCATCATTGAATACTCATTTCTGATTGGCTTGAACGGTATTCTACAGCATGCATTATTTCCCTACGTATAATGCACAGTATAATTAAATGGCTCTAGAGTTCATTTCTTACATTAGGGTGTTAGGGGGATAAAATGAAAATAGATTTTAGAGCTGAGCTGAGCATGAGTAGCATCCAAATGATACAACAGCGTCTCAGAAGCAGTGCACATTGTTTCATGTCTGTAGGCCTTACAGTAGCTGAGAGTATTACAATATGTGTGCCAAATTCTGGGTCAAAAGATGGCGGAGATAATGCGCAGGTCAATGGCAAAGCCTTTTCCAAAGATGACACCAAAATGACAGAGGTGGACAGAAGCTGAAATATATCAACATGACATTTTTCAGGGGTTATACAATAATATGAGCATGTTAAGGAGATGAAATATTTAAATATACATACATATGCACATTTATTTATGCACATATTTCATGTTGAACTCAATAAATCATTGACAATCATTGACAAATGAGTCTTTTTTCCATCTGAATTATTTCATTTGACCTATTTATGCAATTAGTTCACATACAGTGCCTTCGAAAGTATTCAGACCCCTTGACCTTTTCCACATGCATAACAGCTTTTTTCTAAAATAGATTAAATTAAAAACAATTCCCTCATCAATCTACACAATCCCCATAATGACAAAGTGAAGAGGTTTTTAGCATTTTTGCAAATGTATTAAAAATAAAAACAGAAATACCTTATTTACATAAGTATTCAGACTCTTTGATATGAGACTCGAAATTGAGCTCCGGTGCATCGTGTTTCATTGATCATCCTTGAGATGTTTCTACAACTTGATTGAGTCCACCTGTGGTAAATTCAATTGATTGGACATTATTTGGAAAGGCACACACCACCAGTGTATTGTCAGAGCAAACCAAGCCATGAAGTTGAAAGAGTTGTCGAGAGCTCCGACACAGGATTGGGGAATGGAGGCACAGATCTGGGGAGGGTTAAAAAAATGTCTGCAGCATTGAAGTTTCCCAAGATCACAGTGGCTCCCTATTCTTTGGGCAAGTTTGGAACCACCAAGACTCTTCCTAGAGCTAGCCACCGGCCAATCTGAGTAATCAGAAGCCTTAGTGAAGGAGGTGACCATGAACCCGATGGTCATTCTGGCAGAGCTTTAGGGAGTTTCACTCTGTGGAGATGGGAGAGCCTTCCAGAGGACCACCATCTCTGCATCGCACTCCACCAATCAGGCTTCTTTATGGTAGTAGTGGGCAGACCCAAGCCACTCCTCAGTGAAAGGCACACTGACAGCCCGCTGGGTTGCCAAAAGCACTAAAGGACTCTCATGAAACCAAGATTGAACTCTTGAGCTGGGCCTGAAGCCAGCGTCCGTCCGGAATAAACCTGGCACCATCCCTACAGGTGAAGCTTGATGGTGGTGGCGGCATCATGCTGTGGGAATGTTTTTCAGTGGCAGGGACAGGGAGACTGGTCAGGATCGAGGCAAATATAAGCGGACGCAAAGTACAAAAGATCCTTGCATGAAAACCTTCTCCAAGCACTCCAGGACACTCAGACTGGGGCTGATGGTTCCACCCTTCCAACAGGACATATGACTAAGCACAAGCCCAGTGGCTGGACAAGATCTCTGAATGTCCTTGAGTGGCCCAGCCAGAGCCCCGGACCACCGAACCCGGTCGAACGTTTCTGGACAGACCTGAGAGTAGCTGTGCCGAGCATCGCTCCCCATCCAGCCTGCCAGAGCTTGAGGAGGATCTACGGAGAAGAATGCGAGAAACTCCCCAAATACATGTGTGCCAAGCTTGTAGCGTCATACCCAAGAAAAGTCGATGCACGGTAATCCGCTACCCAAAGGTGCTTCAACTAAGTACTGAGTAAAGGTCTGAATGCTTCTTATTTATATTTTGCAGAATCAAGGCAATGGTGACATCATTTTAGAGCCTTTAAGGTTGCAGTGATACATCAATAACCTGACGGAAACCATTTTTTTAGGACCGTTTTGCATGTTCCTTTGGATAGTTCTCTCTTAAGAAGCACCCTTCCATAGACATCAATCGATCTATGGGGCTTTGAATGTGTGAGTGAAAGTGTCGGATCTAGGTTGTCATATTACTGCCCATATTTCCCTCTGGCCAATTGGTGTGCCAAAGGTTTGCCTTAGGACTCAAAGGCGTGTCATGAGTCTTAAGGACAACAACTTCCTAGATGATACAACCCCCAATTTTTTTATTCCAGGTTTTTGTCAAAGCAACAAAATAGGAAAAAATGCCAAGGGGGTGAATATTTTCATAAGCCACTGTATTACACCAATTATTAATTTGATTATAATACGGTTTTAAGTACCTCAATGGACCGTGGCAAATCACACCACAAACTATCCACCCTCATGCACTTAAGGAATCACAAATATTATGCCATACATTAGAACTAAGTGGATATATGGGGCTGAAAAACCTTGACCTAGTGAGATATACATGGAGGAGGTGTAAAATCAAAGCCCTAGCCGTCTTGGCTACTTGCTTGTATCACTCTTGCTGACATCAGAAGTTTAAAAAGTATTGATAGAAAAACGAATGCGATCAAACCATCATTTAATTGACCTCCACTTAACTCCTACAGACTTTCCACGTGGACGGGGATATTGGAAATGTAATCAAAACCACTGGATGACAATTTGTTCTTAACTAAGACAAAATCATTCATAGCAGAGGTATTGTACAGGACACTTTTAAATGTACATTTAGAGGCCATTCAATACAATACTCATCATTAAAACAAAAGCAGTTTAGGTCAAAAGAGACTAGACTAGTAAAGGAAATAAGGAAATATCAGCGCAGGTAGATGGAAACTGGACAACAGAGGCACAAAATAGTTGAGGAAAAAACAACAAGAATTCGAGGAACTTATTCAAGAATGAGCAAGTGTAATTTATTACAAACATAAAGTGAACTGGATGGATAAATGGTGAAAAATGCACTACATTTTTCATTGAATCTTCAACATAGAAATGCTGCCAAAAATAATTTACAAGAAACTCGTTACAAATGACTCGTCATCCATGATTCACCCAAATGCTATTTTGAAAGATGATGCAAAATATTTTAAGCATATGTTTTCTTTTCAGTCTCCTCCATTTTCTTCCTAATAATAATAATAATGTAAAATTAACAAATATACAGAAACTTACAGAGGAGGAACATTTTGAGGCAGTCTTTTCAGTCTGGGCTTTATGGTATACCAGTATATCATAACTTTTTTATGTACTCAAAGATCCATTATTAGCATGTTTTAACTACTCCTAAAAGGTCTGATTTCATTAGTACTGAAACAGGACCCAGGTGGTAGGTATGTCGATCCGGTCCATAAAAAAAAACTGGCTGCCTCTTACACTTCATTGTTGTTGTCCCGCGGTTTCGGCCGAGGCTGCTCCTTCTCCTTGCCCGCAGCTTGGCGTGCGTCCCGGGAGTACTAGCTACCACCGTTGTATGTTATCGATGTTTGTTTGGTTTTGTCTTCTGTGTACACCTGTTTCCTTTGAGTGTTAATTATGTCTCCTATAGTTTCTCGTTTTGTTAGTAGGTGTGTTGTGTGTAATTGTTCCGCCTGTCTTTTGGTGCTGCTCGTTGTACGTATTTTTGTATATTTGGGATAGTCGCACTGTGTTTAGGTGTCGCTATTGCATTTTTGGTGTTTTACGCACTGCTGCGTATAGTTGGCCCTCCTGATTGGTTGAGGCAGTGTTCATTTTTTCGTTTAGTAAAGTCGGTTGAGACGAAGCTTCTGTGTCCTGCGTTTGGCTCTACACCACACCCCACGTCACTGGCGTTACTGACAGTTGTGATGCGAAAATGCTGGCGAAATGCATAGCACCTAGGATTAAAAAGGTTTTATCGGATATTGTTCATCCTGGTCAGACAGGTTTTTTTACATGGACAATATGTTGCAGACAATATCTCGACAATGACTTCAAACAATAGAACACTATGAAACATTGGTTACCAGGCCTAGTCTTCATAGCATATTTTGAAAAGGCTTTTGATAAAGTACGACGAGAATTTATATATGAATGCCTGAACAATTTTAATGTTGGTATTATTATACAGTGGGTTAAAGTTATGTATAGCAACCACAAGTGTAAAATAGTTCATAATGAAAAGTAAATAATGGGTTACTTCTCAGAAGGTATTGAGCTTTGAAGAGGAGTAAAACAAGGCTGTCCGTTGTCTCCATATCTATTTCTTATGGCCATCAAAATGCTAGCTGTTAATATCAGATCCAACAAGAACATTCAAGGGGTTAGAAGTCTAGGGGTTAAAAGCGAAAAAGTCAATGTATGCCAATGACTCAAAAAGTTTCTTTTTACGCCCGCAACCTTGATCCCAACCTGAATCCCACTTTTTCTAGCCTCTCTGGACTAAAACCTAAGTATGACAAGTGTACCATATTACGTATTGGATTCGTTAAAAAGACAGTGTTTACACTACCTTGTGTTACCAATTAAATGGGTGGATGGTGAAGTAGACATACTTGGTATTCCCACATCTCTAAAGATATAAATGAACTTACCACAACCAATTTCAATAGAAAGTTAACAAGGTTCTGCAACCCACATAGAGGTAAATATCTGTCTATTAATGGAAAGATTACATTAACTAACTATTTGGTCCTATCCGGTTTACTTACTTGCTTACTTATGATGCTGCCTACTCCAAATAAGTTTTCAATTTTTTTAATCATATGAGCAAAAAAATAGTTAAGCATTAAACCTGTCATTAAAGCTCATGGGGGCCTCCTGAGTGGAGCAGCGGTCTAAGGCACTGCATCGCACTGCTAGGCGTCACTACGGACCCGAGTGGAGCAGCGGTCTAAGGCACTGTCATCGCACTGCTAGGCGTCACTACAGACCCGGGTGGAACAGCCCGGTCTAAGGCACTGCATCGCACTGCTAGGGCGTCACTACGGACCGAGTGGAGCAGCGGTCTAAGGCCACTGCCGCACTGCTAGAGCATCACTACAGACCCGAGTGGAGCAGCGGTCTAGGCACTGCATCGCACTGCTAGAGCGTCACTACAGACCGAGTGGAGCACGGGTCTAGGCACTGCATCGCACTGCTAGAGCGTCACTACAGACCCGAGTGGAGCAGCGGTCTAAGGCACTGCATCGCACTGCTAGGGGCGTCACTACAGACCGGGTGGAGCAGCGGTCTAAGGCACTGCATCGCACTGCTAGAGCGTCACTACAGACCGAGTGGAACAGCGGTCTAAGGCACTACATCGCAGTGCTTGAGCGTCACTACAGAAAAAAATGTTCTTCATGGATTAAAACAAAAAAACATTTTAGTATTTTTATTCATGATATTATGAATAGGAATGCCCAGCTATCTAAAAAATATGGGAATGTTTGCTCAATCCAAAGTTAGAACCAACTGATTGCAGCATTACCACCAAAAATGGAGGAGGTAAGTAGAAGAGAGAACTTGTTTTGTCTGCCATATATTAAAGACAAAAATCGGCAGAAAAGGGTTAAAATAGAAAAATATACCAGTTTAATTTGAGGACAAACATTTTGACAGCAGAGCAATACAGGTTGCAAAATAGCTGTGAAGAGATTTTCAATGTGCCGATTCCATAGCACACAAAAATAAAATAAAATAAAATAAAATGTTATTTGCCACATGCGCGAATACACAGGTGTAGACATTACAGTGAAAGGCTTACTTACAAGCCCATAACCAACAATGCACTTTAAGAAAAAAAATTACAATAGCAAATAATTAAAGAGCAGCAGTAAAATAAAATAACAGTAGGGAGACTATATACAGGGTACCAGTAAATGTTTTACATTTTAGTCAATTAGCAGACGCTCTTATCCAGGGCGACTTACAGTTAGTGCATCAATTTTTCATACTGGTCCCCCGGTGTTGCGGGGCTGCACCGGTTAGTCGAGTAGTTGAAGTAATATGTACATGTGGGTAGAGTTAAAAGTGACTATGCATAGATAATAAACAGAGTAGCAGCAGCGAAAATGGGGGGTTGGGGTGGGGGGGGGGGGGTGGGGGGGCAATGCAATATAGTCTGGGTAGCCATGATTAGCTGTTCCGGAGTCTTCTGGCCTGGGGATAGAAGCTGTTGGATCCAGTTGCAGAAGGTGTGTTTGGTCCCAGCGTCCTTAGCTTAGTGATGAGCTTTGAGGCCACTATGGTTTTGAACGCTGAGCTGTAGTCAATGAATAGCATTCTCACATAGGTGTTCCTCTTGTCCAGGTGGGAAGGGGTGTGGTGTGCAATAGAGATTGTCATCTGTGGATCTGTGGGGGCGGTATGCAAAGTGGAGTGGGTCTGGGTTTCTGGGATAATGGTGTTGATGTTGAGCCATGACCAGCCTTTCAAACACTTATTGCTACACAGGGAGGGCTATGGGTCTGTAGTCATTTAGGCAGGTTATCTTAGTGTTCTTGGCTTTGGGGACTATGGTGGTCTGATTGAAATGTGTTGGTATTACAGACTCAGTCAGGGACATGTTGAAAATGTCAGTGAAGACACTTGCCAGTTGGTCAGCGCACTGCACTGAGTACACATCCTGATAATCCGTCTGGCCCTGCGGCCTTGTGAATGTTGACCTGCTTAAAAGTCTTGCCCCGCGATACACGCTGATCACATAGTCATCTGGAACAGCTGATGCTCTCATGCATGCTTCAGTGTTGCTTGCCTCAAAAAAAGCATCGAAGTGATGTAGCTCGTCTGGTAGGTCTCATGTCACTGGGCAGCTTGCGTCTATGCTTCCCTTTGTAGTCTGCTAATAGTTTGCAAGCCCTGCCACATCCGGCGGGCGTCAGAGCCGGTGTAGTGCGATTCAATCTTAGTCTTGTATGGGCGCTTTGCCTGTTTGATGGGTCGTCGGAGGGCATCGCGGGATTTCTTATGCGGTGGGTTGGTCCCCGCTCCTCAAAGGCGGCAGCTCTACACCTTTAGCTCAGTGGGGTTGTTGCCTGTAATCCATGGCTTCTGGTTGGGTTCGTGCGGTCACTGTGGGGTCTTCGTAGTCGATGCATTTATTGATGAAGCTAGTGACTGATGTGGTGCTACACCTCAATGCTGTCTGAAGAATCCCCGGAACATCTTCCGGTCTGTGCTGTAAAACAGTCCACCTGATATATGAACTGATACAAAAATCAACACTTGATTCATCACATTGAGTTTTTTCTATTTAAATTATTATACAACATTCTCTTGCCACCTATAGAATGTCATATATATAGGAGCATACAACAATCTCAGCTCTGCAGATTGCTCTGCGAAGAAGACACAATGTCACAGCTTCCACCGAGGTGCCTCCCCTCCTTGTTCGGGCAGGCTTCGGCGTTCGTCGTCACCGGCCTTCCTAGCCACTGCCGCTCCTCATCTCATCATTCCATTTGTCTTTGTCTTGTTTTTAATCACACCTGGTTCATATCCCCTCATTAGTCCGTGTATAAGTGTTCCCTCTGCCCCTTGTCCTTGTGGGTGATTGTTTATTATAGGAGAGTATTGTAGCTTGGTGGAGCTACTTGTACCTTGTTGTGCAGGGGTGGATTGTTCCCCTGTGCCTGTATATTGATGGAGCTACCCATACCTTGTATTGCCAGGGTAGATGATTTCCCTTGTGCCTGTTTTCTGTTGTCGCTATCCCATCGCAATTGTGTGCGACCGAACAAAGTCTGTGTTCGGTGATATACCCTCCTGCGCCTGACTCCTTCTATCACACTCATCACACACAATCATTAGATCATTTATTCTGGTATTGTCCCTATGTAGCATGTTTCTGATCACAGGTTCAGGAATTGTAAAAAAAAAATAAAATAATCACAACATTCATTTAAAATTAACCCCACAAAGGTGTTGGGTGACTCGGAAAGCAATCAATCAACAATATAATAATACTCTAGTAAAAAAGGGTTTTCATCTTTAGCTCACAATCTGTGGATACTATGCGATCCAGAAAGGTTCAAAATGAATGTAAAACATCCACAGCACAGTTGAAAAATATATGGCACATGGAAACCAAATGAGTGCTGGTCTACAGTGATAGGTGGAATAAGCTGGGAGTAGCTGATAGGCGGAATAGGCTGAGAGTAGCTGATGGTGGGATAGGTAGCTGATATATAGGCTGAGAGTAGCTGATAGGTGGGATAGGCTGAGAGTAGCTGATAGGTGGGATAGGCTGAGTAGCTGATATGAGGGATAGGCTGGGAAGTAGCTGATAGGTGGGATAGGCTGAGAGTAGCTGATAGGTGGGATAGGCTGAGAGTAGCTGATAGAGGGATAGGCTGAGAGTAGCTGATAGGTGGGATGGGCTGAGAGTGGCTGATAGGTGGGATAGGCTGAGAGATTAGCTGATGATATGAGGGATAGGCTGAGAGTAGCTGATAGGGGGGATAGGCTGAGAGTAGCTGAGTGGGGGATGGGCTGAGAGTAGCTGATATGAGGGATAGGCTGAGAGTAGCTGATAGGGGGATAGGCTGGGAAGTGGCTGATAGGGGGGATAGGCTGAGGTAGCTGATAGGGTGGGATAGGCTGAGAGTGGCTGATAGGTGGGATAGGCTGAGGGTGGCTGAGGGGGATATGGGCTGAGAGTAGCTGATAGGTGGAATGGGCTGAAGTAGCTGATAGGGGATAGGCTGAGAGTGGCTGATATGAGGGATAGGCTGAGAAGTAGCTGTATAGGTGGGATAGGCTGAGAGTAGCTGATCGGTGGGATGGGCTGGGGGTAGCTGATATGAGGGATAGGCTGAGAGTAGCTGATAGGGGATACTGAGTAGCCTGATGATATGGGGACAGAGCTGAGAGTAGCTGATGTGAGGGATAGGCTGAGGAGTAGCTGATCATGAGGGATAGGCTGAGAGTAGCTGATAGGGGGATAGGCTGAGAGTAGCTGATAGGGGGATAGGCTGAGGTAGCTGATAGGGGGTGGGATAGGCTGAGAGTGGCTGATAGGTGGGATAGGCTGAGAGTAGCTGATAGGGGGGATGGGCTGGGAGTAGCTGATAGGTGGAATGGGCTGAGAGTGGCTGATAGGGGATAGGCTGGAGTGTGGCTGATAGGGGGATGGGCTGAGTAGCTGATGGGTGGGATAGGCTGAGTAGCTGATAGGGGGATAGGCTGAGAGTAGCTGATAGGGGATGGGCTGGAGTAGCTGATGGGGGATAGGGCTGGAAGTAGCTGATAGGGATAGGCTGGAGTAGCTGATAGGGGGATAGGCTGAGAGTAGCTGATAGGTGGAATGGGCTGGAGTAGCTGATAGGTGGAATGGGCTGAGAGTACCGCTGATGGGGGGATAGGCTGAGAGTAGCCGAGTAGGTGGAATAGGCTGAGAGTAGCGGAGGGGTGGGATTAAAGAGCTCATGATCGGTAATGGTATTGTGAAAACACTACATATAATGTAAACCACAGTAAACATTTAATGTACGTATGTATGTATATATCTTCGTCAGGTGTATATTAAAGTACAATGTATGTACATTTATGTGGAGAGGCGGATGTTAATAAATAAAAATGAATACAAAAAAGCAGGTGTTCTCCCCAATGTTTTATACGCTCGTGTATGCATCAATTCAATGCACATTCCAATGCCTAGACTTTCAATGGGGAAATGTCTATTCACAATTATTATTTTTTTGGTCATTTTGCAACGTATCCAGTGCGATTTACAGTTGGTAGTGCATACATTTTCATACTGGCCCCGTGGCAACCCACAACCCTGGCGTTGCAAGCGCCATGCTCTACCAACTGAGCTACAGGGGACCTACCTTCTACGTATTCTTATCTGTATTATTTATTGTATTATTTCTTATTGTTGTTGCACTGAGTTTGAGAACCTACAAGAAAGCGTTTTGGTTGGACGGTGTTGGACCATGAGTATCCCGTAAATACAACTAACCTATGTTAAACTATCGCTAGACTCACCAAATATTTAGCCCTCCCCTTAGAACACATTTAGCCCTCCCTTAGAACACATTTAACCCTCCTTAGAACACATTTAGCCCTCCCTTAGAAAACCTTTAGGCCTCCCTTAGACCAGGGTTTCCCAGGCTCGGTCCTGGATCCCCACCCTGGGTGCACGTTTAGTCCCCACAGCACTTCACAGTCTATTTCAAATTACCAACTCATTATCAAGCTTTGGTTATTATTATTATTTGAATCAGGTGTGTAAATGTTTATCCAGGAGGGCCCCAGGATGGAGTTTGGGAATCCCTGTCTTAAACTTCACAGGCTGTGTGTGTGTGTGTGTGTGTGTGTGTGTGTGTGTGTGTGTGTGTGTGTGTGCGTATGTTATTAACATGTTGTCGTAAAAATCGAGAATTTCTTCACTGCGCGCATAAATCCGAAGCGTTTCTGCATCTACCGGTGTCACGGTTTCGGGCCGAGGCTGCCTCTCTCTCCCTTGTTCGGGCAGGTTTGGCGTTCGTCGTCTCCCAAATTCTAGCTGCCACTGCTCTATGTTTCATGTTCGTTTGCTTTTGTCTGTTTGTTTCCACACCTGTTTCTGTTTTGGCGTAATAAGTTTCTCGTTGTGTTTGTCTAGTGTTGTGTGTGGTATTTTCCGTCAGTTGTGTGTATTGCTCGGTTGGCTTCTCTCCCTGCTGGAGTTTTTCGCACCTGTTTGTGCTGCAGATTACATTTTGTCGCACCTGTTTGTGCACTGTTACCTTTGCCTTCGTGCAGTATTTTTTGCTTCGGAAAGTTGTCCTTTGCCTTAGTTTGGGCAGAAATACAAAGCCTTTGGAATATCGTTCTGAGTCCTGCGTTTGATTCCACTATTGCACCTACAGCACGCCCCTGACAGAATTACACACCACCAATGGAGTCAGCAGGGGCGAAGCAGCCCAGGCGGGACTGGAGGCCCGGGTTCGGGACCAACGAGATCAGATCCAGCAGATGGGGACCGCCCTGCACGGAGGTGATTCCACCATCCCGAGCGGGGGTGCGCCTCCACCGCCTCCCTCCTGCCAGCACCCAGCAGCCCGCCCATTCCAGCGCCGGAACCTCGAGGAGTGACTATCTCTCCCGGGGCCTCACGACGGAGACCGCGGCTGGGTGTCAGGGATTCCCTACTCCAGGCGGAGCTATACCTGGCCACAGTGCACCCGGCACCTTCGGCCGGGGGCATGAGAGCGTGTCCGCCCTGATCTCCTGCCTGGCCGAAAGGCGTTGAGTGGGCCAACGCGGAGTGGAGGAAGATCGGCGCCACGGCGATTACCTACAGCGAGTTCTCCCGCCGCTTCAGGGCGGTGCCCGTCTGACCATCCCCGGGCGCGGGGGGCGTCTGGTCTTCCTCGGCAGGGGAGGAGTGCCCAGGAATTCGCTCTCGAATTCCGTGACTCTAGCGGCAATGCAGGGTGGAATGATCGGGCCTCGTCGATCTATGCATCGCCTAGCCGAGGGCGTCCGTCCCGGGAGCTAGCTTGTGGGACACCAGCCTCTCTTTCGGCCAGCTGGTGCGACATGTCCATCAGGCTGGATAACCTGCTGGCTAGCCGCTTGGGCGTCCCTGCGGAGGGTCCCGTCCATTTCACCCCTCCAGCGCCCTCCGAGCCGTGTCCTATGGAGCTCGGGGGCGCTGGGGCTAGAGGAGGAGTCGGCAGGCTGGGGGGTCCATCCACTGCACCAACTGCGGTCGGGAGGACACACACGCGGCTAGGTGCTGGGGATGGCCTCCCTGGGGAGATGGCGACAGGTCCCGCTTGGGATTCCTACTCCCAGGTGAGTAGGCGCCCCACTCGCCCAGAGCTCACTGTGTGCCCATTTTTGTATACCTGTCAGTTTTTCCACAGGTAGCACCTCATTCCCAGCATAAGGCGCTGGTAGATTCCCGGCGCGGCTGGGAGATTTTGTTGATAAAAAGTTTTGTTTGCGTTAGGGATTCCCCTTATTCCTGTTGATGTTCCTTTCCCGTTCATGCCCTAGATAGTGCGATCCGGTGGTGCGGGCTCGATCGGAAGTCAGGCGCCGCTTGTGTGTGCGCGGGGGATCATCAGGAGATGATTCAGCTGTTCTGATTGACTCTCCTGCGTATCCGGTGGTGCTGGGCATGCCCTGGTTGAGTACCCATAGCCCAGCTATTTCGTGGCAGGGAGGGGCTCTGATGAGTGGTCTGCTCAGTGTGTGGGTAGATGTTTGGGCGTTTCCGTGGGAGCTACCTCGGTGGAGAGTCCAACAGGTGCCCCGCATTGGTTCCACCTGAGTATGGGGATTTGGCTATTGCGTTTAGTAAGGCGGCGGGCGGTTGCCACCCCATAGCAGGGATTGTGCGATGGGCCTCCAGGCAGGAGCTGCGCTCCCACGGAGCCATGTGTATCCTCTGTCTCAGAGGAGAAGAAAGCTGGAGATTTACATAGGCGAAGTCTGAACAAATACATACGGCCTTCCACCCCCGCGTCCTCGGGTTTCTTTTTTGTGAAGAAAAAAGGATGGTGGTTTGCGCCCAGTTTGTCCGCACGATTGCGTGGTCTCAATCAGATTACGGTGAAGTATAGTTATCCACTCCCGCTGATTGCGGCCATGGCTGGGTCGTTGCATGGGCGCGTTTCTTCACGAGTTAGATCTCAGGAGCGCGTACAGCGTGCCAGGAGGTGATGAATGGAAAACAGCCACTTAGTACCACCTCGGGCCATTACGAGTATCTGGTCATGCCATACGGGTTGATGAGCGCTCTTCAGTTTTCCAATCATTCGTGGATGAGATCTTCAGGGACATGCGGCGGCAGAGTGGTGGTGTACATTGATGACATTCTCGTGTGCTCGCCTACCCCGTGTCGGGCATGTGGCCCTGGTGCGTAGAGTGTTGCGGAGCTGGTGGAGACGGCCTGTATGTGAAGGCAAAAGTGTTGTTTTTCCAGATCGGTCTCCTTTTTGGGTTATCAGTTGTCTGCGTCAGGGGTGAAGATGGAGGTAGACCGGGTGTCGGCCGTGCGTGGGTGGCAAACACCAACTACTGTGAAGGAGGTGCAGCAGTTTTTGGGGTTTGCAAATTACTACAGGAGGTTTATCCGGGGTTTTGGACAGGTGGCAGCTCCCATCACGTCTCTGTTGAAGGGGGGTCCGAGTGCGTCTGCAGTGGTCGGCCGAGCGGACAGGGCGTTTGGGAGGCTGAGGACCTGTTCTACCTCGGCCCCGGTGCTGGCGCATCCGGATCCCTCTTTGCCGTTCCAGGTAGAGGTGGCGCGTCGGAGGCCGGTTTAGGAGCCGTGCTGTCGCAGCGGTCTGGCGCGCCACCTAAACTCCGCCCCTGTGCTTTTTTATTCCAAGAAGCTCAGTCCGGCGGAGCGGAACTATGGCGTGGGGACAGGGAGCTGTTAGCCGTGGTACAGGCTCCTAAAGGTGTGGAGGCACTGGCTTGGGGGCTCAACACCCTTTCCTCGTTTGACGGACCACCGTAACCTGGAGTACATCCGGGCGGCGGGGAGGCTGAACCCTCGCCAGGCAAGATCGAGTATGTTCTTGACCAGGTTTACTTTTAAATCACGTACATCCCTGGGTGTCACGGTTTACTAAGCCAGAACCCAGAAGCAGACCAGGACAAGGTAAGTGGTGTCAAAGGTGAGTGTTTATTTAACCGATCCCACGAGTGCTGCTGAATAATCCAGGGAACAGAGCGGGCGGCGTGGATGAGTTGTTGAGGGTGCAGTAGTTGATCCAATGATGGCTCGGCGCCGCCGTCCGACCATCAGGCAGTTGGGTGAAGGTTCGGGCCAGTGACTGCAGGGAGAACAACACGGAGGTAAGCATTACAACAAGCAAACAAGGTGCAAAACAACAAAACTAATGCTCTAAGCTCTAAGACTGATCCGCTGATAAACATACTGTTCATGGCTATGCGATCCGGCAGGGAATGGATGTTAGGACAGAGCCTAAGAGGGGTGATGATCGGGACCAGGTGTGCAGATTGCTGATGGGATGCAAGGTCGCCGAAATCAAAGAGCTCCCCGCTGCTAGCTGCGTTGCCCGGCAGCCAGGCAGGGCGTTCAGGCTCCTCGGGAAACTGGAGATCCCAGCAGAAAAACTAATACCCAGGCAGAAGCCGACTCAGGCTTGCAGGGTGGTTACAGTACCCCCCTCCGGCCAACGCCACCGGGCGGATCCCGGAGCGCCAGGATGGCGGTAGAAGTCACGATGAGGTCAGCATCTGGATCTGTCGCCGCGGAGTCCAACTCCTCTCCTCAGGACCATTCCCCTCCCAGTCCACGAGATGCACTGGGAAAGCCCGGCCCCGCCGTCTGGAATCCATGATGCGTCGCACCGTGTAGGCAGGACCACCTCCGATCATCCGAGGAGGAAGAAGAGGAGGCGGGGAGGCAGCAGAGGACTGGGGAGAACAGGCTTGAGGCAGGAGACATGAAAGGTGGGATGGACTCTGGCGTCCTCGGTAGTTTGAGTCGAACTGCCACCGGGTTGATCACCTTCTCCACCACAAAGCGGACCAATGACGGTACCACTTCCTAGACTCAGTCCGTAAAGGAAGATCCCGTGTAGCCAACCAGACCCATCTCGATGGTATAGGTGGGGGCGGGGATGGCGGTCGCCTGGAGCTGATACCGGTCCGAAGCTCTAAGGAGTGCCTTTCTGGCCTGCCAGGTCGGTGGCGCGGCGGATATGGGCCTGAACAAGGCACTAGAGCTCCTTCTCCTGAGAAGGGAACAAGGGGAGGTTGGTAGCCATACAGGCACTGGAAGGGGGACATCCCAGTGGCAGATGGGGGGAGAGTATTGTGGGCATACTCAACCCAAGGCAGCTGAGAGACCCAGGAGGTGGGGTTGGAGGAGACAAGGCAGCGTAGCGTGGATTCCATCTTCTGGTTGGCTCTCTCCGCCTGACCATTAGATTGGGGGTGAAAACCAATGTGAGGCTACTGTAGCTCCAATGGCCAAACAGAAGGACTTCCAGACAGCAGAGGTAAGTGGGGGCCACGGTGCGGAAAAGCGGATCACTGGGCAAACCGTGGACCCTGAAAACCTCCTAACCAGATCTCGGGCGTCTCCGAGGCAAAGCTTGGCAATAGGCGTGGTGGCGAACTTGCTGAATCTGTCCACGATAGTCAGAGCGGCCGTGTTTCCCTCAGAAAGCGGGCAACGCAGTGACAAAGTCCAGGGCCAATCGACCATGGTCGCGGGAATAGGAAAGGTCGGGTGAAGTAGTCCAGAGCTGGGCCGATTGGTACTCTTATTCTGCGCACACACTGGACAGACACAACATAACCCGAGTATCTCGGCCATGGCGACCACCAAAAGCGTCTGCGAAGAAAGCGCCGTCGTCGACCACGCAGGGTGACAAGCCATCTTGCTGGCGTGGGACCATTTGGGACAGCAGCGAACCGGCTCAGGCACAAACAACCGACCCGGTGGACCGTTACGGGACCGGGCTGCGTCGAAGGGCCGCCATCACCTCCTCCTCAATCTTCCACTAACAGCTCCCCACGGCGCAGTCGGGGGAGGGTTGTCTCGGTCTTGGACCCACTCTCCCTCCGTCTTGGAGAACATCCGGGACAAGGCGTCCACTGCCGTTCTTAGATCAGGTCGGAGCGTCAGGGAAATTGAATGCGTCCGAAAAAAACGCCCACCTGGCCTGGCCCCGGGAGTTGAGGCGTCCTAGCCGAGTGCACGTAAGCAAGATTCTTGTGGTCAGTCAGACAATAAGCGGTTTGCTCCGCCCCCTCCAACCAGTGGCGCCACTCCTCCAAGGCAAGTTTCAGGAGAAGTCGGTTACCCACATCGTAATTCCTCTCCGCGGGCGCGGCGGCGAGTAGTAGGCGCAGGGATGGGGTTTACTGTCCGTGGAGCATTGCGCTGCGACAGGATGGCGCCAGCTCCCACATCAGGCAGCGTCCACTTCAGCGGCGAACGGCGGGGTTCGGCTAAAGAATCGGTGCGTTGATCGCCTCTTCAAATCCCGAAGCAGCTCGATCCGCCTCCGGATTCCCCCTGAAGGTCCTGATACTGGAAGTCAAGGCAGTTAGCGGGGCGGCCACGCGGCTGTAATCCCGGATGAATCTGCGGAAGTCGAAACCCAAAAATCTCTGGGGCTGCAATCTCGTACCGGGCTGGGCCCATTCCAGAACCGCTCTAACCTTCTCCTGGTCCATCCTAATCTCTCCCCTGGAGATGATGTACCCAGAAAGGATGTCGTGTGGGCGTGAAGCTTCGCACTTCTCGGCCTTCCGAACAGGCGATTCTCCAACAATCGCTGCAGAACCTGCCCCGGACATGCTGGGCGTGGTGGGAAGGTTCCTTCGAAAAGATCAGAATGTCATCCAGGTAAACAAACACAAAAGACGATCATATCTCTCACGTCGTTCACCATACTCTGGAATACGCTGGAGCATTGGTCCAACGGTCCTGATACTCGAAGTGACCCATCGGTGTGAACCGTCAACCACTCGTCCCCCTCTCTGATCCGGACCATGTGATACGCATTGCGTAGGGTCTAGCTTGGTGAACACGTAGCACCCTGTAAGAGTCGAAGGCAGAACTCATCAAGGGCAGGGATACTTGTTCTTGACCGTGATGTCATTCTACCCCCGATAATCAATACACGGTCGAAGAGTTAGCCATCCTTCTTACCCACAAAGAAGAATCCTGCCCCCAGGGGGGTGATGACAGACGAGCGAGACCAGCAGATAGGGACTCCTTGATGTAGGTCTCCAAAGCCTCACGTTCAGGTCGGGAGATACTGTATAACCTTCCCTTGGGGTAGACAGCTCCAGGGAACAGGTTGATGGCACAATCTATGTGGTCGGTGGGGAGGGGTGACAGAGCCTTCTGCTTACTAAACACTTCCCCCAAATCGTGATATGTCCCGGGAACCAGGGACAAATCTCGGGGTTTAGCCTCAATCACCTGACTGGGAACCGGATGGGGACAGGCAGTCTTGAGACGAGTTAGCATGACAATCAAGGCTCCAGCTCGTTACCTTGCCCGTCACCCAATCGGGCAGTGGATTGTGTTCCTTCAGCCAGGGTATCCCACGAACCAGAGGAACATGGGAAGGCAGCAGAATGAAGAATGAAATCATCTCGAATGATTCCCGACAACAGCATCTTAACCGGTTCAGTCCTCATCGTGATTCGTGCCAGACTACTGCCGTTCAGAGTGGTAGCTTCAATGGCTTCCGGCAATTGCTCCTTGGAAAGCCCCAGCTGTTCCACCAACTTCGGCATCAAGAAAGCTTCCGTCGGCACCTGAATCGATAAAAGCGTTAATCGCTAACCTGATTCCTGTTCATAGGGTGGCGGGAAAGCGGGGTCTGACAGAGGATTGAGAGGTGAAACTAGCTCGCTAAAAGTCCTCCCAACTTTAGCGAGCCGCGCGGTTGGCGCCGCCGGGAACAGGTGGCGAGTAATGTCCCGAACCACCACAGTAGAAACAACAGTTAGTCCTACGTCTGAGTTGGCGTTCCTCCTTGGTTAACCCGTGCCGCCCTACTTGCATTGGTTCAGAATCGGGACAGGACCTCTCCACTAATCCTGTGTGGTGGGACGGTATCGGGTATTCTGGTCCAATCCCGACCCGGCTGGAACCTGAGAAGCTGATCGATTGGGCGGAACCCATTGCTTCCCCTCCTTCGCTCTCGGACTCGATTATCCACCCGAATAGACAAGGCTACCAAGCTGTCCAGGTCACTAGGCTCCGGATAGGAGATCAACTCATCCTTGAGCTGCTCCGACAGACCCTGGTAAAAGGCGGCCTTGCAGGACTCCTCATTCCACCCACTCTCCACAGCCAACGTCTTGAACTCGATCACGAAGTCGGCCACGCTGCGGGTTCCTTGGTGGCGAAAACAGGCGCCTGGCTGCGTCCCTCCCTCGGACGGAATGGTCGAAGAGCTTCCTCATCTCGGCCGTGAACCCCTGGTATGAAGCCTGCGGGTCTTGTCGTTCCCAACGGCTGAAGCCCACTCCGCGCTCGACCACGCAGCAACTCAATCACAAAGGCTTATCCCTAGCCTTGTCTGTGGCATAAGAGTAGGGCTGTAGATCGAGCACTAACCCACACTGCATAAGAAAAACGGCATCTTCCCAGCTCCCCCTCATATTTATCCGCGTCGGACCTTGGGCTCACGGAAGGACACAGCTCCAGAAGCGGCAGGCGAGATGGTGAAACGGTAGTGGATCCTCCACGGAAACTTGCGCTGGTTTGGACCTGTCAGACCCGGTAGAAAGTTCGAACTCAGCGATCTCCTGTAGCTCGTGCTATGATGGCCCAACATCTTCTCCTGATGGGTAATGGCATGGCGAACAGAGTCCAGGTCCGCTGGGTTCATTACTGGCCGGATCGTTCTGTCACGGTTTACTAAGCCAGAACCCAGAAGCAGACCAGGACAAGGTAAGTGGTGTCAAGGTGAGTGTTTATTTAACTGATCCACGAGTGCTGCTGAATAATCCAGGGAACAGAGCCGGGCGGCGTGGGTGAGTTGTTGAGGTGCAGTAGTTGATCCAATGATGGCTCGGCAGCCGCCGACCATCAGGCAGAGGTTGGGTGAAGGTTGGGCGGTGACTGCGGGGAGAACAACACGGAGTGTAAGCATACAACAAGCAAACAAGGTGCAAAACAACAAAACTAATGCTCTAAGCTCTAAGACTGATCCGCTGATAAACATACTGTTCATGGCTGCGATCGGCGGGGAATGGATGTTAGGACAGAGCCTAAGAAGGGTGATGATCAGGACCAGGTGTGCAGATTGCTGATGGGATGCAGGTGCGGAAATCAAGAGAGCTCCCGCCTCGCAGCGTTGCCCGGCAACCAGGCAGGGCGTTCCAGAGCCCTCGGGAAGCTGGAGATCCCGAGCAGAAAAAACTAATACCCAGACAGAAACCGACTCAGACTGCAGGGATCGTTACACTGGGTCACAGAATGGCAAGGCAGACGCTGTCTCGGCGGTATGACACGGAGGAGAGGTCCGTGGGGCCCACTCCCCGACTGCCTGAGTCGTGTCTGGTGGCACCGGTAGTGTGGGAGGTCGTTCCGAACTCGAGTGGGCGTCACGCACGACCCTATCCACCACAGTGGAGTCGGAATACGTTCCTTCGAGTTGGGATCGATTGATCTTTGGGCTCCCGCGTCACCCCCCCTCTGGACATCCGGGTATCGGCCGGACGGTGCACTGTCTTAGTGCCAAGTACTGGTGGCCCACGTTGGCAAGGGATGTGAGGGTTTATGTTTCCTCCTGCTCGGTGTGCGCCCAGTGTAAGGCGCTAGACATCTACCTGGGGTAAGTTGCTACCCCTGCCCGTTCCCACACCATGGTCCCACTCTCAGTGGACTTTATAACAACCTTCCCCTCTCCCAAGGGAGTACTACCATCCTGGTCGTTGTGGACCCGGTTCTCTAAGCCTGTCGTTTGCTCCCCATGCCGGGTCTTCCTACTGCCCTACAAACTGCCGAGGCACTGTTTACCCATGTGTTCCGGCACTCAGGGTACCGAGGACATTGTGGCTGATCGGGGTCCCCAATTCACCTCCGAGTCTGGAGAGCGTTTATGGGCGGTTGGGGGTCTCGGTAAGCCTCACCTCGGGTTACCACCCGAGTACTGGGCAGGTGGAGCAGCGTAAACCAGGATGTGGGTAGGTTTCTCAGAACATACTGCCGGGACCGGCCGGAGGAGTGGTCAGAGTACGTTCCCTGGGCCGAGGTGGCCCCCAGAATTCCCTACGCCATTCCTCCACTAACCTAACTCCCATTTCAATGTGTGTTGGGTTACCAGCATTCTGGAACCCTGGCAGCAGAGCCAGATCGGGGCTCCTGCGGTGGATGAGTGGGCGCGGCGCTCGGAGGAGACTTGGAGCGCTGCACCACGTCCACCTGCAGCGGGCCCTCCGGCGTCCGAAGGCGGCGCTGATCTCCCACCGCAGTGAGGCACCGGTGTACGCACCTGGTGATCGAGTCTAGCTCTCTAGCAGAAACCTGCCCCTCCGCCTGCCCTGTCGGAAACTGGGTCGGCGGTTTGTAGAAGCCATTTAAAGTCCTGAGAAGGTGGCGGTAGTTATAGTTACAGCTACCTTGAGTATAAGTGTAGTAAGCCCTGCGTTCCATGTGCCCCTTCTCAGGCCGGTGGTAGCGGCCCCTCCAAGAAGATGAGATCTTGGAGACTCCCTCCGCCCCGTTGGACATCGAGGGGGCACGGCGTCCTCCGTGAGATCCATCTTGGATTCGAGGCGTCGGATGGGGGTCTCCAGTATCTAGTGGAGTGGGAGAGTGCGGTCCGGAGGCGGTGCTGGGTGCCGAGGAGAGGCGTTTGGACCGTCGCTCCTGACGGAATTCCCCGGGGGCATCCGGCCGCGCCTGCTCCGCGTCCTCCTGGTCGTCCCCGAGGCCCGGAGTCGCGCGCGCGTCTGGCGCCGCGCGCGTCCAGGGGGTACTGTCCGGTTTCGGCCGAGGCTGCCTCTCTCCCTTGTTCGGGCAGGCTTCGGCGTTCGATCGTCTCCGAGTCTAGCTGCCACCGACTCTATGTTTCATGTTCGTTTGCTTTTTGTCTGTTTGTTTCCACACCTGTTTCTGTTTTTGGCGTAATTAGTTCCTATAAGTTTCTCGTTGTGTTTATCTAGTGTTGTGTGTAATTATTTTCCGTCAGTGGTGTATTGTCGGTTGAGCTTCTCTCCACTACGCTGGGGTATTTTCGCACCTGTTTGTGCGATTACATTTTGTCGCACCTGTTTGTGCTGCTGTGTACTTTTCGCCTCCGTGCGCATTTTTGCTTCGGGCAAAGTTGTCCTTTGCCTTGGTTTGGGCAGAAATACAAGCCTTTGGAATATCGTTCTGGTCCTGCGTTTTGATTCCACTATTGCACCTACAGCACGCCCTGACACCCGGTTCCTGGTTCATTTCCTGGTTGTAAGCAAACCAAAATATCCAGAATTCATAGAGATTCAGGATGTAGTTCCACCCATGTCTAGGGGTGGATCCCATTTGAGAGCAGGTGTCCACACATAACTCACTGGAACAGACACTTGTAGAATAACTTTTTATTTTTATGTCAACAAGCGCAAAGTTTAGTCATGGTGTGGTGCTCAGGCTGCTGGGGTAACATTTAATCGGTCTACCTTACTGATCGGGTAATATAGCTAACCTAGCTGGCTGGCTAACTAGCTTAGCAAGCTACATTTGTTTCTCTAGCTAGCTAGCTGGGTTTCATACTACACTGGCTAACGTTCCAAAGCATATCAATATAATTAACCAGTTGCTATCTGACTTGTGATTTGTAACTTTGCAAGCTAACTTTAGCTGCGTTGGGGATTCCGACAGCATGATGACTGCGGAATGCCCACAGAGCTGTTGCCAGAGAGTTGAATGTTAATTTCTCTACCATCCCGGCTCCAATGTTGTTTTTAGAATTTGGCAGTACGTCCAGCTGGCCTCACGCCCCCTGACCCACAGCGTAACCGCGCCCGCCCAGGACCTCCACATCCGGCTTCTTCACCTGCGGGATTGTCTGAAACCAGCCACCTGGACAGCTGGCGAAACCGTAGGTTTTGCACAACTCGAAGAATATCTGCAAAAACTGTCAGAAACCGTCTTTGCATGCTTGTCGTCCTCACCAGGTCTTGACATGACTGCAGTTGCGTCATAACTGACTTCAGTGGGCAAATGCTCACCTTGTGGCCTGTGCGCGCTGGAAAAGTCTGCTCTTCACGGATGAATCCTGTTTTCAACTGTGCCGGGCATATGGCAGACCGCGTGTAAGGCATCGTGTGGGCGGCCGTTTCCTGCAAAAAAAAAGTGCCCCATGGTGGCGGTGGGGTTATGGTATGGGCAGGCATAAGCTCCGGACCACGAACACAATTACATTTTATCGATGGCAATTTGAATGCACAGAAATCCCGTGACAAGATCCTAGGCCCATTGTCGTGCCATTCATCCGCCACCATCACCATATGTTTCAGCCTTTATGATAATGCGCGGCCCCATGTACCAGTGAGGCGCGTTATGGCGGTCGTCGTGATTATACTGAACAACACTGCCTTGTGTGAAAAAAGAGCTTAGCTATATTTGCTGGCTGGCTAGCTACGACAGCAAAACGACTTACCGACTGTCATTTTGATTTGCCCTCCTGGTCCAGCTGATCTTGGGCGTTCTGAAGAACGTCTCCAGACACCTCTATCCATATGTGCGTAAAAACTTTGATGGTCTGTCACGCACATACATACGTTCCGTAGGGTCTGCAGTATCCTCTCCAGTAAGAACTTTATCGTGATCTAATTTGCTGCAGCCAGACATTCCTCTTCTATCCGCATGGCTGGACAGCACCCGCATAAGGCACCACCAGTCTGGCCGTGGCTCCCGTCACCGCTTGCTGGTGGCAAAATTCTTGTTCTCGCTGTCTCAACTCCTATTCAGATAGGCAGTGTCGGTAACATGGCTCCAGTGAACTTGTAGAAACTACTACCGCCCCCATTTTAAAAAGCCTGCCTTCGGGTGGGGACACAATTGGACAAGGAAGTAGGGCCCGTCCAGGCTGTATTCTTTACAAAGCCAGAGAAAATGAGTCAAGAGAGATATCCTGCAATGTCGTGGCAATTAGGAACATCGTTGAGGCAAACATCTCCCAGTGGCGCGGTGGTCTAGGCACTGCATCGCAGTGCTAGCTGTGCCACTAGAGATCCTGGTTTAAATCCAGGCTCTGTGCAACTGGCCGGGCCGCGACCGGGGAGAGACCAATGGGGCGC
Source organism: Coregonus clupeaformis (assembly GCF_020615455.1). Classification (NCBI taxonomy): domain Eukaryota; kingdom Metazoa; phylum Chordata; class Actinopteri; order Salmoniformes; family Salmonidae; genus Coregonus; species Coregonus clupeaformis. The sequence continues at coordinate 47,838 of NW_025536170.1, forward strand.
GCGCAATTGGCCCAGCGTCGTCCAGGATAGGGAGGGATGGGCGGCAGGGATGTAGCTCAGTTGATAAGCCTGGCGTTTGCAACGCCAGGGTTGTGGGTTTAATTCCACAGGTATGAAAAAATAAATAATGTATGCATTAACTGTAAGTCGCTCTGGATAAGGGCGTCTGCTAAATACTAAAATGTAAGTCCAATGGCTCTATTGAAAAAGCGACAACCATATCTACTAGCTGCTAGTGCGATTGGTGAAATATGAAATACAAAGGACCACTATAATTGCTACAAAACATGACTCCATTCTTTTTTTTTTATCATACAGCAGACTCAATCAGCCAATAGCGTCATTGGTTGAACTCTCCCAGCGCCAAAATAAGTAAATACTTTATTTATTTATTTTATTTTATTTCACCTTTATTTCACCATTATTTAACCAGGTAAGCCAGTTGGAACAAGTTCTCATTTACAGCTGCTACCTGGCCAAGATAAATCAAAGCAGTGCGATTAAAAACAACAAAACAGAGTTAATATGAGGTAAAACAAAACATGCAAAAATACAACAGAAAATCTATATACAGTGTATGCGTGTAGTAAATTATGGAGGTAAGACAATAAATAGGTCATAGTGCCAAAATAGTTACAATTTCGTATTAACACTGGAGTGATAGATGTGCAAAAGATGATGTGCAAATAGAATGCTGGGGTGCAAACGAGAGAAATAAATCACAATATGGTGATGAGGTATTTGGATGGGCTAATTACAGATGGGCTGTGTACAGGTGCAGTGATCGGTAAGCTGCTCTGACAACCTGACCCTAAAGTTAGTGAGGGAGATAAGTGTCTCCAGCTTCAGAGATTTTTGCACAGTTACGTTCCAGTCGTTGGCCAGAGAACTGGAAGGAATGGCAGCCAAAGGAGGTGTTGGCTTTGGATGACCAGTGAGATATACTGCTGGAGCGCAGACTACGGGTGGGTGTTGCTATGGTGACCAATGAGCTAAGATAAGGCCGGGATTTGCCTAGCAGTGATTTATAGATGACCCGGAGCCAGTGGGTTTGGCGCTGTGAATATGTAGTGAGGACCAGCCAACAAGCGTACAGGTCACAGTGGTGGGTAGTATACAGGGCTTTGGTGACAAAAGCGTGGCACTGTGATAGACTACATCCAATTTGCTGAGTAGAGTGTTGGAGGCTATTTTGTAGCTGACATCGCGAGTCAAGGATCGGTAGGATAGTCAGTTTTACGAGGGCATGTTTGGCAGCATGGTGAAGGAGGCTTTGTTTGCGAAATAGGAAGACGATTATAGGTTTAACTTTGGATTGGAGATGCTTAATGTGAGTCTGGAAGGAGAGTTTCAGTCTAACCAGACACCTAGGTATTTTTAGTTGTCCCACATACTCTGGTCAGAACCATCGGAGTAGTGATTCTAGTCCGGGTGGGCGGGTGCCAGCAGCGTTCGGTTGAAAGCATGCATTTAGTTTTACTAGTGTTGCAGTTTGGAGGCTAGGAAGGAGTGTTTATGGCGTTGAGCTCGTTTGGAGGTTTGTTAACACAGTGTCCAATGAAGGGCCAGATGTATACAAAATGGTGTCAGTCACGCATAGAGGTGAATCGAGCGTCACCAGCACAAGAACAACATCATTGATATACACAGAGAATAAAGTCGGGCCGAGAAGTGAACCCTGTGGCGGCCCCATGGGCTGCCAGAGGTCCAGACAACAGGCCCTCGATTTGACACATTAACTCTATCTGAAAGGAGTTGGTGAACCAGGCGAGGCATCATTTGAGAAACCAAGGCGTTACCTGCCAATAAGAATGCGGTGGTTGGCAGAGTCGAAAGCCTTTGGCCGGGTTGATGAAGACGGCTGTGGAGTGCTGTCTTTTATCGATTGCTGGTTATAATATCGTTTAGGACCGGTGGCTGAGGTGCACCCACGACCAGCTCGAAGCCGGATGATGCGCGGTGAGGGTGATCTGTTTGTTAACTTGGTTTCAAAAACTTTGAAAGGCAGGATGGGTCTGGGTCTGCTGTAACAGTTTGGATCTAGACTGTCACCCCCCTTTGAGAGGGGATGACGAGCATAATCTCTGTCCAGTTATAGAAGTTGAACAGGTAGTAATAGGGGTTGCGACAATTTGCGGTAATTTTAGCAAGAAAGGGTCCAGTGTCTGCCAGCTGATTTTGTAGGTCCAGATTTTTCAGCTCTTTAGACACACTATCTGAATTTGTGGAAAGCGGGGGACAGGGCAAGTTGCAGCGGAGGGTGCAGAGCTGGTGGCCGGGGTAGTGGTAGCCAGGTGGAAAGCACTGGCCACCGTAGCAAATCGCTTGTTGAAATTCTCGGGTTAGTGTGGTTTATCGGTGGTGACAGTGTTTCCTAGCCTCAGTGCAGTGGGCAGTTGGGAGGAGGTCCTCTTATTCTCCATGGCTTTACAGTGTCCCAAATTTTTTTGGAGTTAGTGCTACAGGATGCAAATTTCTGTTTGAAAAAGCTAGCCTTTGCTTTCCTAACTGTTGTGTATATTGATTCCTGACTTCCCTGAAAAGTTTCATATCGCGGGGGCTGTTCGATGCTAATGCAGTGCGCCACAGGATGTTTTTGTGCTGGTCAAGGGCAGTCAAGTCTGAGGAGAACCAGGGGCTATATCTGTTCTTAGTTCTGAATTTTTTTGAATGGGGCATGCTTATTTCAGATTGAGAGGAAAGCACTTTTAAAGAACAACCAGGCATCCTCTACTGACGGAATGATCAATATTCATCCAGGATACCGGGCCGGGTCAATTAAAAAGGCCTGCTCGCTAAAGTGTTTTTGAAGCGTTTGACAGTGATAAGGGTGAGTCGTTTGACCGCGGACCCATTACGGACTCAGGCAATAAAGCAGTGATCGCTGAGATCCTGGTTGAAACAGCGGAGGTGTATTTAAGGGTACATTTGTCAGGATGATATCTATGGGGGTGCCCATGTTTACAGATTTTGGGTTGTACCTGGTAGGTTCGTTGATAATTTGTGTGAGATTGAGGGCATCTAGTTTAGATTGTAGGTTGGCGGGGGTGTTAAGCATATCCCAGTTTAGGTCACAAGCAGTACGAACTCTGAGGATAGATGGGGGCAATCAGTTCACATATGGTGTCCGGGCCGGCTCGGGGCTGAGGGGGTCTGTAGGAGCGTGAAGACAGGGTCTGGTAGCGCTCCAGTTCTCCCCTGTCAGAATAAGCAACAGAGGACTTGGAAACCATGCTCAACTCCTGTAGAAATGGCACTATAGTTAGTGTGAGTAACCTCATTTATGTTCCTTTAACTCCGCCTTCTAGTGAGTTTATACAAGCTGTTATCTCCTACCATTCTGATAGATTGGACTGACAGAAAATGTGGTTGTAATGTTAATAATCTGGTTACCTCGAGGCAGATGCCCCAGGGCAGAGTGACACACACTCATTGAATATCGTGCTTTTAAATGTTACAGCAATCACTAGTAAAACCTTTCTGCTTCATTCCGACTAGCTTGGAAAGACAGTACCGTGCAGTAGCCGAAGAGCCCTCACTGCTGCTCGATCATCCTACTTTTCCACAATTGGGGAAAATAAGAACAATCAAAATTTATTTTTGATACTGTTGCAAAGCTAACTAAAAAGCTAGCATTCCCCAAGAGAGGATGGCTTCACTTCAGCAGTGATAAATTCCTGAACTTCTTTGAGAAAAGATCATGACCATTAGAAAGCAAATTACGGACTCCTCTTTGAATCTGCGTATTCCTCCAGGCTTAGCTGTCCTGGATCTGCACAGCTCTGCGAGGAGCCTGGGATCGGGAGAGGCACTTAAGTGTTTTAGTACTATATCTCTTGACACAATGATGAAAATAATCATGGCCTCTAAACCTTCAAGCTGCATACTGGATCCTATTCCTACTAAACTGCTGAAGGAGCTGCTTCCTATGCTTGGCCCTCCTATGTTGAACATAATAAACAGCTCTCTATCCACCGGATGTGTACCAAACTCACTAAAAGTGGCAGTGATAAAGCCTCTCTTGAAAAAAGCCAAACCTTGACCGGAAAATATTAAAAACTATCGGCCTCTATCGAATCTTCCATTCCTCTCAAAGTTTTAGAAAAAGCTATTGCGCAGCAACTCCCTGCCTTTCTGAGGGCAAACAATATATACGAAATGCTTCAGTCTGGTTTTGGAGCCCCATCATTAGCACTGAGACTGCACTTGTGAGTGGTAAACTGGCCTTTTAATGGCGTCAGACCGAGGCTCTGCATCTGTCCTCGTGCTACTAGACCTTAGTGCTGCCTTTGGCACCATCGATCACTCCACATTCTTTTGGAGAGACTGGAAAGCCAAATTGGTCTACACGGACAATTCTGGCCTGGTTTAGATCCTACCTTCGGAAGATATCAGTTTGTCTCTGCGAATGGTCTGTCCTCCAACAAATCAACTGTACATTTCGTGTTCCTCATCCGTTTTGGACCACTATTGTTTTCACTATATATTTTACCTCTTGGGGATGTTATTCGAAAACATAATGTTAGCTTTCACTGCTATGCGGATGACACACAGCTGTACATTTCAATGAAACATGGTGAAGCCCCAAAAGTGCCCTCGCTAGAAAGCCTGTGTTTCAGACATAAGGAAGTGGATGGGAAAACTTTTTACTTTTAAACTCGGACAAAACAGAATGCTTGTTCTGGGTCCCAAGAAACAAAGAGATCTTCCTTGTTAAATCTGACAATTCATCCCCTAGATGGTTGTAAAGTCGTCTCAATAAAACTGTGAAGGACTCGGTTACTCTTGACCTGATCTCTCTTTTGCGACATATCAAGACTGTTTCAAGGACAGCTTTTCCATCTACGTAACATTGCAAAAATCAGAAATTTTCTGTCCAAAAAATGATGCAGAAAAAATTAATCCATGCATTTGTTACTTCTAGGTTGGACTACTGCAATGCTCTATTTTCCGGCTCCGGATAAAGCACTAAATAAACTTCAGTTAGTGCTACATACGGCTCGCTCAATCCCGACTAGAACCAAGAAATTTGATCATATTACTCCAGTGCTACCCCTCACTGGCTTCATTTAAGGCAACTGATTTCAAGGTTTTACTGTTAACCTCTAAAGCGTTACATGGGCTTGCTCCTACCTATCTTTCCGAGTTGGTCCTGCCGTACATACTCAATAAATGCGCTACGGTCACAAGGCGCATGAGCCTCCTAATTGTCCCTAGATTTCCTAAGCAAACAGCGGCAGAGGCAGGACTTTCTCTATAGATCTCCATTTTTTATGGAACAGTCTGCCCTACCCATGTGAGAGACGCAAGACTCGGTCTCAACCTTTAAGTCTTTACTGACAGACTTATCTCTTCAGTGAGGTCATATGATTGAGTGTAGTCTGGCCCAGGAGTGTGAAGGTGAGCGGAAAGGCTGGAGCAGCGAACAGCCCTTGCTGTCTCTGCCGGGCGGTTCCCCTCTCCACTGGGGTTCTCTGCCTCTAACCCTGTTGCAGGGGGCTGAGTCACTGGCTTGCTGGTGCTCTTTCATGCCGTCCCTGGGAGGGTGCGTCACTTGAGTGGGTTGAGTTACTGGCGTGATCTTCCTGTCTGGGTTGGCGCCCCCCTTGGTTTGTGCTGTGGTGGAGCTCTGCTGGGCTATACTCGGCCTTGTCTCAGGATTGTAAGTTGGTGGTTGGGGATATCCCTCTAGTGGTGCGGGGGCTGTGCTTTGGCGGAGTGGGTGGGGTTATATCCTTCCTGTTTGGCCCTGTCCCGTGGTTTTCGGTGGGGCCACAGTGTCTCCCGGACCGCTCCTGTCTCAGCCTCCAGTATTTATGCTGCAGTAGTTTATGTGTCGGGGGCTGGGTTAGTTGGTTATACCTGGAGTACTTCTCCTGTCTTATCCAGTGTCCTGTGTGAATTTAAGTATGCTCTCTCCTAATTCTCTCGTTCTCTCTTTCTCTCTGAGAACCTGAGCCCCCAGGACCATACGTCAGGACTACCGGGCATGATGACACCTTGCTGTCCCCAGTCCGCCTGGCCTTGCTGCTATTCCAGTTTCAACTGTTCTGCCTGCGCTCAAGAAGCCCCCTACCTGTCCCAGACCTGCTGTTTTCAACTCTTTAATGATCGGCTATGAAAAGCCAACTGAGGACCTGAGGCCTAGGACCATACGTCGGGACTACCGGCCGTGGTGACTCCTTGCTGTCCCCAGTCCGCCTGGCCTTGCTGCTATTCCAGTTTCAACTTTCTGCCTGCGGTTATGGAACCCCTACCTGTCCCAGACCTGCTGTTTTCAACTCTTAATGATCGGCTATGAAAAGCCAACTAAGATTTATTCCTGATTATTATTTGACCATGCTTGTCACTTATGAACATTTTTGAACATCTTGGCATGGTTCTATAATCTCCACCGGCACAGCCAGAGAGGACTGGCCACCCCTCATCGCCTGGTTCCTCTCTGGTTTTTCCTGGGCTTTCGCCTTTCTAGGGAGTTTTCCTAGCCACCGTGCTTCTACACCTGCATTACTAGCTGTTTTGGGGTTTTAGGCTGGGTTTCTGTGCAGCACTTCGAGATATTAGCTGATGTAAGAGGCCCTATATAAAATAAAATTGATTGATTGATTACTGCGCATCAAGTTGATTGCATGTTTCTCACTGAAACATGGCTGTCTTCAGACTGTAGTGCCCTCTCATTGAAGCCTCCCCCAGACTACAGCTTTTCATACTCTATCACTGAAACATGGCTGTCTTCAGACTGCTAGTGCCTCTCTTATTGAAAGCCCCCCCCAGACTACAGTTTTCATACTCTATCACTGAAACATGGCTGTCTTCAGACTGTAGTGCTGCTCTTATTGAAGCCCCCCAGACTACAGCTTTTCATACTCTATCACTGAAACATGGCTGTCTTCAGACTGTAGTGCTGCTCTTGTTGAAACCCCCAGACTACAGCTTTTCATACTCTATCACTGAAACATGGCTGTCTTCAGACTGTAGTGCCCCTCTTATTGAAGCCTCCCCCAGACTACAGCTTTTCATACTCTATCACTGAAACATGGCTGTCTTCAGACTGTGGCTGCTCTTATTGAAGCCGCCACCCCCCGACTACAGCTTTTCCATACTCTATCAGAACATCTCTGTCCTCAGAGTGTGTGCAAACCAGCTGTCTGGAGTGTTATTCAATCAAACCAGCTCTCTGGAGTGTTATTCAATCAAACCAGCTTTCTGGAGTGTTATTCAATCAAACCAGCTTTCTGGAGTGTTATTCCATCAAACCAGCTGTCTGGAGTGTTATTCAATCATTTATTTAGGACTCACTTCTGCCGTCATTAAGTGCTTTGGAGGCTAGTATCCACTTTCTGCAGTCAAATGACCTGGTGGCCTCTGGGTGGAATATTATTAGTATTTCTTATAATTTATGCCGAAAATCCAGGCAAGTAGGGCGTTAATCAGAGAGGCAACAAAGAGACCAAAGATAACCCTGAAGGAGCTGCAAGCTCCCGCGGAGATTGGAGTATCTGTCCTAGACAATTTACGCGTACACTCCACAGAGCTGGGCTTTACGGGAAGAGTGGCCAGAAAAAAAGCCATTGCTTAAAGAAAAAAAAATAAGCAAACAGGTTTGCTGTTCAGCCAAAAGAGCATGTGGGGAGACTCCCCAAACATATGGAAGAAGGTACTCTGGTCAGATTAGACTAAAAATTGAGCTTTTTGGTCATCAAAGGAAACGCTGTGTCTGGCGCAAACCCAACACCTCTCATCACCCGAGAACACCATCCCCACAGTGATGCATGGTGGTGGCAGCATCATGCTGTGGGGATGTTTTTTCATCGGCAGGGACTGGGAAGCTGGTCGGAATTGAAGGAATGATGGATTGCGCTAAATACAGGGGAAATTCTTGAGGGAAACCTGTTTCAGTCTTCCAGAGATTTGAGACTGGGACAGTGGTTCACCTTCCAGCAGGCAATGACCCTAAGCATGCTGCTAAAGCAACACTTGAGTGGTTTAAGAAACATTTAAATGTCTTGGAATGGCCTAGTCAAAGCCCAGACATCAATCCAAGTGAGAATCTGTGGTATGACTTAAAGATTGCTGTACACAGCGGAACCCATCAAACTTGAAGGAGCTGGAGCAGTTTTGCCTTGAAAGGTGTGCAACAATCCCAGTGGCTAGATGTGCCAAGCTTATAGGGGTACCCCAAGAGACTTTGCAGCCGTAATTGCCTTTGCAAAAGGTAGCTCTACAAAGTATTGATAGTTATGCGCGCTCAAGTTTTCTGTTTTTCTGTCTTATTTCTTGTTTGTTTCACAATAACAAATATTTTGTATCTTCAAATGGTAGGCATTTGTGAATCAAGTTATACAACCCCCAAATCCAATTTTAATTCCATGTTGCAAGGAACAAAATAGGAATAATGCCAAGGGGGGTGAATACTTTCTCAAGCATCTGTACTTATTGTTGGAGCCAAAGCACAGAGAGAGAATCTGGCTGCACATTTTAATTCACAGGCAGTAAAGATAAAACACCAGGTAAAAAAACCGAGGTGTTATTTGGGATTCTGAACTCAATTTCGAATCACACATTAGGAATGGACCTGAGGAACTTTGCCACGGTGCAGCCGTTTCTCTCTCAGGCTCATACAAGAGACTCATCCATCCTTTTATTACAAGCAGAGCTACTGCTGTAATGCTCTCCTGTCTGGTCTAGCAAAGAAAGCCATTGGTCAACGACAAAACATACAGAATGCTGCAGCACGGGTGCTGACCAAGACCAGACGGAGAACACACATTAACCGGTTTTAAGGGTTCTGCACTGGCTGCCTGTGAGTTTTATAAAACATTTAAAATTCTTCTATTGGTTTTTAAATCAATCTACGATTGTGCCACCCCAACACATGTCAGACATGATTTTTAGTATGTGCCCAGTAGGTCCCTCAGGTCCTCTGGCACTGTGCACTTTAACTATCCCAAAGCCTAGGCCCTAGAGGTATGGAGATGCAGCTTTTAGTTACTATGCCTCCAGCCTCTGGAATACTGCCACAAACCTGAGGGGGGCCGAAACTGTGGACATATTTAAAGCGATCTTAAAACACTCGTTTTTAGCCTTGCTTTTTCCTCTATCGGTGCTTTTTTAGTCTTTCAGTTTTAAATTGTTATTCTTTTTGTTGTTTTTATCTTTTATGTTTCTTGTGTAGTAAAGATTTCAGTTTTTAATTCATTGTTTTTTGTTTTCCTGTGAAGTGCATTGTGTTGCATTCATGTCTGAAATGTGCTATGTAAATAAAGCTTGATTTGGTTTGATTTACATAAACACAGCAGATCCACAGCTAAAAGAGTACGCTAGACTGGAGAGTATGACCCATGACGTGTTGATTTCAACCTTGAACCCAGACAGCAGATAGCCTCTAATCTCCCCTTTGTGATTTCATCATGTTCTACTGGAGTCAGAATCATATGCACTCAGTGGCCAGTTTGTTCGGTACACCCATCTAGTACTGGGTCGGACGCCCATTTGTCTCCAGAACAGCCTGAATTCTTCGTGGCATGGAAGCGTTGCTCAGTTGGTCTCAAGGGACCTAGCGTGTGCCAGGAAAACATTCCCCACACCATTACCCCACCACCACCACCAGGCAGGATGGGGCCATGGACTCATGCTGCTTACGCCAAATCACTGACTCTGCCATCAGCATGGCGGAGCAGGAACCAGGATTGTCGGACCAAGAGCAATGTTTTTCCAGTGTTGGTGATCGCATGCCCACTGGAGCCGCTTCTTCTTGTTTTTAGCTGATAGGAGTGGAACCCGTTGTGGTTGTCTGCCGCAATAGCCCATCCGTAACAAGGACCGGCGAGTTGTGTGTTCGAATGGCGTTCTGACACCACTATTGTACTGCGCCTTTATTTGCCTGTTTGTGGCCCGCCTGTTAGTTTGCACCATTCCTATCGTTCTCCTTCAACCTCTCATCAACAAGCTGTTTTCACCCACAGGACTACCGCTGACTGGATGTTTTTTGTTTGTCGCCCATTCTTGGTAAACCTAAACTTTCGTGCATGAAAAGCCCAGGAGGCTTACTGGAGCCGGCCACTGGTACCCGATGTTCACCCCACACTCCAAGTGCTTAGGTCACTTCGTCTTGCCCATTCTAATGTTCAATTAAACAGTAACTATGCCTCGATGCCTGTCTGCCTGTCTGCCTGTCTGCCCTGCCTGCCTGTCTGCCGTCTTTATATTGCAAGCCTACTCACTGTCTGTTTCTGTCTGCCGGGTCAGAACCACCACTTTCTCCTCCATAGTCGTGCTGTTTTATTTCCGATCGTTTTTAAAACCTATGGTGATGTCCAGTGAAAGCAGATGTGCAATTTGTTCACACCACAACACAGTAAAGACTTGAATACGACTTAGATACGACCACTACTTTATATCCTTTTCTCTCTCGCTCTCCTCCAACACTTTCTCACTCTGCCCCTACTCAGATGGTAATGCGCCGTTGCAACCTTCGCTCTCTCTCTCCCGCGACTCTCTCCTCTTCCATCATCATCTCTTCCCTCTGCTCAATCCTTCTCCCTCCAATCTCCTGATTCTGACCTCCTCAACCCTCCTCTCCTCCCCTTTCTGCATCTTTTGACTCTCTGTGTCCCCTATCCTCCCGGCCCGGCTTCGGTCCCCCCCTCCAGCTCCGTGGCTGACGGCTCATTCCGCGAGCTCACAGAACAGGGCTCTGGGCAGCCGGCGGAAATGGAGAAACTAACTCCCTGCGGACCTGGCATATTTTCACTCCCTCCTCTCTACATTTTCTTCATCTGTTTCTGCTGCTAAGGCCACTTTCTACCACTCTAAATTCCAAGCATCTGCCTCTAACCCTAGGAAGCTCTTTGCCACCTTCTCTTCCCTGCTGAATCCTCCTCCCCCTCACCCGAACAAAAACAACAAAGCGATACGTGAAGTCCTCGGTAACATACACAAACCTACACGGAACAAAATCCCACAACATGACAAGTGCACAACGGCTGACCTGAGTATGGTTCCCAATCAAACAACAAGAGGAAAGGGGAGGGTAGGGGAAAAGAGAAGTGGAGGAGAGGGAGACCGAGAGAGGAGAGGAGAGAAGACTGAGGAAAGGACCAGACCATCGCCAGACAGAGCAGAAACATCATCCACTACAAGGGAAGGGAGGAATACTGAGAACAAACAGAGAAGACAGAGGAGCCAGATGTATTAAAGATAAGAGGATTATACACAGAGCCTCTTTTTATTCCTCATTTGAGATTACAAAGCTGCTCCAACCCCCCTGGGAGCTGTATCCTCCATCTTGGATGCTAATCTGGCCCACCAAAGTCAAAAAGAAGAGACCACTTCAACATACCCCTCTCTCTTCCGCTGGGGGCCCTCTGGCGATCTAGGGCCTAATCGTTAGGCTGCCAGGCTACCAGGGCTGTAATCATTAGGCTGCTGGCTACCAGGGCTGTAATCATTAGGCTAGCAGGCTACCAGGGCTGTAATCATTAGGCTAGCAAGCTGCGACCCAGGGCTGTGATCGTTAGGCTTGCAGGCTAGCGACCAGGGCACTAATCATTAGGCTGCAGGCTACCGGGCTTACTCATTAGGCTACCAGGACTACCGGCCCAGAGCCTAATCATTAGGCCTAGCGGGCTACGCAGGGCCCTAATCATTAGGCTAGCAGGCTACCAGGGCTGTAATCAGTAGGCTAGCAGGCTACCAGGGCCCTAATCATTAGGCTACCAGGCTAGCAGGTCTGTAATCATTAGGTAGCAGGCTACCAGGGCCCTAATCATTAGGCTGGCAGGCTAGCAGGTCTGTAATCATTAGGCTAGAGGCTACAGGGGCCTAATCATTAGGCTACCAGGCTAGCAGTGCCGTAGTCATTAGGCTAGCAGGCTACCAGGTCTGTAATCATTAGGCTAGCAGGCTGCCCAGGGCCTAATCATTGGGCTAGCAGGCTACCGAGCCAGAGCCCTAATCATTAGGCTAGCAGGCTTAGCAGGTGCTGTAATCATTAGGCTAGCAGGCTAGCAGGGCCATAGTCATTAGGCTAGCAGGCTACCAGGGCTGTAATCATTAGACTAGCCAGGCTACCCAGGGCCTAATCATTGGGCTACCAGGCTACGACCCCAGAGCCTAATCATTAGGCTAGCAGGCTAGCAGGGCTGTAATCATTAGGCTAGGCAGGCTAGCAGGGCCATAGTCATTAGGCTAGAGGCTGCAGGGCCGCATAGTCATTAGGCTGTGCAGGCTCGCGGTCCCATAGTCATTAGGCTGGCAGGCTAGTGGTCCATAGTCATTGAGCTGGCAGGCTGGCAGGTCCATAGTCATTAGGCTAGAGCTAGCAGGGCCATAGTCATTAGGCTAGCGGCTAGCAGGGCCATGATCATTAGGCTAGAAGGCTACAGATGGTCCTAGTTGTGCACTGGCTACTGTGAGGCAGGGGGGTTAGGGCTGGGAATGGAGGGAATAGTTGGTTAGGGCTGGGAATGGAGGGGAATAGTTGGGTTAGGGCTGGGAATGGAGGGAATAGTTGGTTTTGGTGAGAAAATGAGGGGAGCTGAGACACGAAATGAAATGTGCTTCTCAGAGAGAGGCCTTTGACCTGGTTACATACATACTTCACTCAGTCTCCATGGCTGCGTCCCAAATACCTCTATTCCTTATAGAGTAGTGCACTATATAGGGGAATAGGGTGCCGTTGTGACGCAAACCTAAATGTTCTATATCGAAGCTAATGTTCCTACTCCCTCACAGCATGTGGCGAACCACTATGGACTCAGAGTGAACTACATGTACTAGTTGTTTTCCACTGTTGATTATAAACTGGGTGGTTCGAGCCCTGAACGCCGGGTGGCTTGACAGCCGTGGTATACCCGGGTATAACAAAACATTTATTTTTACTGCTCTAATTGCGTTGGTAACCAGTTTATAATACAATAAAAGGAACCTCTGGGGTTTTGTGATATATGGCCAATATCACCACGGCTAAGGGGTTGTGTCCAGGCACTCCAGCGTTGTGTCGTGCTTAGAGCAGCCCTTAGCCGTAGTATATGTGCATACCCACCACATCCCCCTCGGCGTGTGTGAGTATATCTGCGTACACTGCATCCACAATTGTCTAGCACGTTTAGTTTTATAGGTTTCTATAGGCTGTACGCTCTATGAGTGAATTCATACAAAGGAGCACTATACATGAAGTAAACAGGTTAGCCTTGACTGGAGGATTTACAACAACAACAGCAAATGCAGCAGCAGAGCACTTGACAACAGTATTTCACCTCTCCTCTCCCTCTGTAATGCGTGATGCAGCTTTGTGATGGTCTGTTCTGAGTCGTGCGCTCCTTCCCACTTCCCGCTGAAAGCCCCCTATCACACTTGCTCATCAGGGGGTGATAGGGTTGCTATGCTGCAGCGGCACTGTGTGGACGGTAGCGGGCTGTGGAACAGACAGGGGTAGTCAAGCCGCGCTGCTCCTCGCTCCTTAATGCTAAACCTGGTGAAAATGACACACACAAAGACAGTGTAATTACTCTTTGACAGAAACGTAATAGCCTCCAAGAGGCTATAAGCAGAGTTAGCCACCCATGGCCGAGAATAGAGGGAGGGAGGGAGGGAGGGAGGGAGGGAGGGAGGGAGGGAGGGAAGGAAGGAGGGGGAGGAGAAAAAAAAAAAAGAAAAAAAAAAAAAAAAAAAAAAAAAAAAAAAGAAAATGAAAGAGACAGAGAGAGAGAAAGAGAGGGAGAAAGAGAAAGAAAGAGAGAGAGAAAGAAAATGAAACGAGAAACGAGAGAGAGAGAGAGGGGGAAATGAAGGGAGAGAGAGAAAAACAAGAAGAGAGAATGGAAAGAGACGAAAAAGAAAAAGGAAGAGGGAAAAAAGAACAAGTGGAGAATGAAAGAAGAAGAATCAAGAAAGAGAGAGACAGATGGAGGAGTAGAGAGAGAAAAAGAGAGAGACAGAGAGAGAGAGAATGAGAGAGAGAGAGAAAGAAAGAGAGAGAGAGAGAGAGAATGATGATTTTTATTTGGATTTCCTGTAATGGACATACACAAAATAGTCCAAATTGGTGAAGTGAAATGGAAAAAAATAACTTGTTTCAGCAAATTCAAAAAATAAAAAATAACGGAAAAAGTGAAGTGCGTGCATATGTATTCACCCCCCTTTGCTTGCAAGCCCCTAAATAAATTCTGGAGCAACCAATTACCTTCCAGAAGCCACATAATTAGTGTAATAAAGTCCACCCGTGTGCCTAATCTAAGTGGCTCACATGATCTGTCCACATGATCTCAGTATATATACACCTGTTCTGAAAGAGCCCCAGAGTCTGCAACACCACTAAGCAAGGGCACCACCACGCAAGTGTCACCATGAAGATCAAGGAGCTCTCCAAACAGGTCAGGGTTGGGTTATAGAAAAGAAGTACAGATCAGTGTTGGGTTATAGAAAAATATCTGAAACTTTGAACATCCCACGGAGCCACCATTAAATCCATTATTAAAAAATGGAAAGAATATTGGCAACACAACAAACCTGCCAAAGGGCCGGCCACCAAAACTCACAGACCAAACAAGGAGGGCATTAATCAGAGAGGCAACAAAAACCAAAACAACCCTTGAGCTACACAAGCTCCACAGCGGAGATTGGAGTATCTGTCCATAGGACCACTTTAAGCCGTAACTCCACAGACTAGGCTTTACGGAAGAGTGTCCAGAAAAAAACCATTGCTTAAAAAAAAAATAAGCAAACACGTTTGGTGATCGCCCAAAACATGTCGGGAGACTCCACTCCCAAACATATAAAGTACTCGTCGAGACTAAAATTGAGCTTTTTGGCCATCAAGGAAAATGCTGTGTCTGGCGCAAACTCAACACCTCTCATCACCCCGAGAACACCATCCCCACAGTGAAGCATGGTGGTAGCAGCATCATGCTGTGGGGATGTTTTTCTCGGCGGGGACTGGGAAACTGGTCAGAGTTGAAGGAATGATGGATTGCGCTAAATACAGGGGAAATTCTTGGAAACCTGTTTCCAGTCTTCCAGAGATTTGAGATTGGGACGGAGGTTCACCTTCCAGGAGACAACGACCCTAAGCATACTGCTAAATCCAACACTTCCGAGTGGTTTAAGGGAAACATTTAAATGTCTTGGAATGGCCTAGTCAAAGCCCAGACCTCAATCCAATTGAGAATCTGTGGTTCCCATGACTTAAAGATTACTTACACCAGCGATCCCATCCAACTTGAAGGAGCTGGAGCAGTTTTGACTTGAAGAATGGACAAAAATCCCAGTGGCCAAGATGTGCCAAGCTTATAGAGACATATCCCAAGAGACTTGCAGCTGTAATTGCTGCAAAAGGTGGCTTACAAAGTATTGACTTTGGGGGAGGGTGAATAGTTATGCATGCTCAGGTTTTCATTTTTGTTTTTGTCTTATTTCTTGTTTTTGTTTCACAGAACATTTTGCATGTTGTGGAAATCAAATAATTACAACCCCCCAAAAAAAATCTATTTTAATTCCAGGTTGTAAGGCAACAAAATAGGAAAAATGCCAAGGTGAATACTTTCACAAAACACATTTATACTCTTAGTGGCGCCTTGCACATACCAGTAGGAAACATCACTTCACCTCGGACATTTACATTTTTATCTATGCGTATCTATATCTTTGATAGACGATTGTTGGCTGTGAATGGCCCCCTATATATTTACCTTCAGAAAGTATTGCCCTTAGACTTAATCCACATCTTGCTGTATTTACATCCAATTCAAAATTGATAAAAAAAATATTTATATATTTTCAAGCCATCTACACAGTGAAAACATGTTTTTAGACATTTTACATAAGTATTCACACCCCTGGTCAATACTTTGTAGAAGCATTTTTGTCTCACATTTACAGACTGTGAATATTTTCTGGGTAAGTCTCTAGACTAAGATCCACACCTGGATTGTGCAACATTTGCCCGTTATTCTTTTCATTATTTTTCAAGCTCTGTCAAATTGGTGGTTGATCATTGCTAGACAACCATTTTCAGGTCTTTCCAATAGATTTTCAAGTAAATTGATTCAAAAACTGTAACTCGGCCACTCAGGAACATTCATTGTCTTCTTGCGTAAGCAACTCCCAGTGAAGAGTTGGCCTTATGTTATTGTCCTGCCTGAAAAGGTGAATTCATCTGTTTGCCTGTGCTTAGTCTCTATACTGTTAATTTTTTTATCCTGAAAAACCACAGTCCTTTAACGATAACAAACATACCCATAACATGATGCAGCCACCACCATGCTTGAAAAATATGGAGAGGGTACTCAGTAATGTGATGTATTGGATTTGCCCCAAAAAACATAACACTTTGCATTCAGACAAAAAAGTGAATGTGCTTTGCCACATTTTTTGCAGTATTACTTTAGTGCCTTTTTGCAAACAGGATGCATGTTTTGGAATATTTTATTATGTACTTTTCACTCTGTCAATTAGGTTGGTATTGTGCAGTAACTACCAATGTTGTTGATCCATCCGCACTTTCTCCTTCCACCGCCATTACATTCTAACTGTTTTAAAGTCACCATTGGACCTCATGGTGAAATTCCTGAGAGGTTTTCCTTCCTCTCCGGCAGCTGAGAGTTAGGAAAGGACGCCTGTATCTTTGTTGTGACTGGGAGTATTGATCCACCATTCAAAGTGTAATTAATAACCTGCTAAAAGGGATATTGAATGTTTGCTTTTTTATTTTGACCCATCTACCAATAGGTGCCCTTCTTTCGCGAGGCATTGGAAAAAGCTCCTGGTTTTTGTGGTTGAATCTGTGTTTGAAATTCACTCTCAACTGAGGAACCACATATAATTGTATGTGTGGGGTACAGAGATAGAGGTAGTCATTCCAAAAATCATGTTAAACACCATTATCATCTCGGATGATTTTTAAATTTTAGCCTAAAATGACATACACCAAATCTAGCTACCTGTAGCTCAGGACCTGAAGCAAGGATAGGCATATTCTTAATACTATTTGAAAGGACACACTTTGGGAAGTTTGTGGAAATTTGAAATTATGTAGGATAATATAACACCTTAGATCTGGTAAAGACAATACAAACAACAAAACCCGAGTTTTCTATAACCAAAAATATGTTCCATTATCTTTGAAGTGCAATCGAAAAGGCACACAATATAATCTTGAAGTTTAGGCGCAATTTAGATTCTGGCCACTAGATGGCAGCTTTCTTAGTGTGTGTGCAAAGTTTCAGATTGATCCAGTGAAGCATTGCAATACTGGACAATTTTTTTATCAAGTCTGCCCAAATGTGCCGAAGTGGTCCAGTAGTACATTTTCAAGTACATAACTATAGAAGAACATAAAAAATGATATGGTAATACAAAATGTAAGTTTACACTGCTCCCAGGATGTCATACATGACTGGATCATTAGCTTATACACTAACTTTAACCCATCTAGATGGCCGGGCGGTGGTGTGTGTGGAGCCAGAGACAGCAGGGGTTCAGCCTGTGGAACGCAGTTCATACATTTGAATATAAAAATGGATTTTATCAGAAACAAAACTATGCTACATTTTATCTATGGCACCCTCAGGATGGCAAAATCAGAACAAAATTACTGAATGTGAGTACATTATTTACCATCAGAGTGAATGTATCAAGCCCAGTCGTAATGATGTTTTTTGTGGTTGTGCACTCTCCTCAAACAGATAGCATAGTATTTTTTTCATCTGTAATAGCTACTGTAGATTGGACATTCCAGTTCGAGTTAACAAGAGTTTAGCTTTCTTATCCATAAAAGACATGTCTATGTCTGGAAAGTTTGCACTGTGCCTTCAACAGTCACTAATCACATTAGCGCAACGTTAGCTCAACCGTCCTGTATACCAGGACACCAATCCCCAAAGAGGTTAAACCACTCAGGAAGTCCACCATCCGAATTTATTATGTGGCTTGCTGCCATAACAAAAGGTTGGATACTTATTTGACCACGAGACGGTTTAGCTTTTCGATTTTAATTAATTTGCCAAAAATGCATAAGCATAATTCCACTTTGACATTGTGGGGTATTGTGTGTAGGCCAGTGATAAAAAAATGTCAAAATTCAGCTGCTTAAACACAAAAAATGTGGAAAAAGTCAGCCGGTGTGAATACTTTCTGAAGGCACCTGGCCCGAATATCATTTGTGAACGGGGGCCAAAGGCATCCCCTTTGCTAGTTCATTGAAGATATCCCTATTCAGCTTCATTCCAAGGCATACAGCTTTTCTTAATTAATTCAAAGCTATTGAGTAGATGCTCCTTCTCCTCAAGCCTTGTATTAGAATTTGATTTAAATTCTACTTTTGCCCGACCGACACTGCTACAATGAGTAACCCTAAAAACACGGCCAAGGGAAACTAATTAATCCCATAAACCCAACACGAAGTCGGAAAAGTCCCTACCGTCGTACGTCTGAACCACACACACCAGATGAGATGCAATGCTTGCATTAGCGGTAATAGCTAAGCTCACCCTGGCGTTGAGCCTTACCGACTATCATGTTAGCAGCTATCAAGAAAATGAGCTAGGACATGAACTCCTACGATCCTTACAATCCAGTACAGAAACCTCCCTGGCTGTCCACACAATCCGCAGGTATCGACCTGTGAAAGAACGCGGAATGGTGACCAGAGACACGCCTACCAGCCTCAAGGAACATTATGAAGAGCTATGAAACTCCAAGCTAAATTGATTGTGAGGGGATGTTCAAGCGTTAATACAAAATCACAGGCTTGGAAGAAAAAAATTGGAAGGGCAGACCAACACAGTTAAGTAACAGAACTCATACCAAAACTGTTAGGGATTGACAATTTCCCCCAAGGCCTGAAAGTGGACCAAGCGCCACCACATGGGCATGCTCTCCGCTACCACGGCCCAGCATCATGAATGCACCATGACCCCTAGGAAGCGATTCTGCGCCTGTCCCGCCGTTGTTTGAAATAATTGAATTATTTTTATAAGAGTTGTTATATGCATAAGCGAGAGGGGGCAGTCGGATAACTGAAGGTATGCTAATTTAGTTTTTCTTTATAAATTGTTTATTCAACCTATACTTAATAATAATAATAATAATAATAATATGCCATTTATGTAGACGCTTATCCAAAGCGTTTACAGTCATGTGTGCATAAATTTTTACAACCCACTAC